>NC_037689.1:87263200-87349686 GCF_003255815.1 Theropithecus gelada | reverse complement strand
TTTCTTTTTCTTCTTTTTTCTTTTGGTTTCTCTTCTCGCTTCATTTCGTTCATTTGATCCTCAATCGCTGATACTCTTTCTTCCAGTTGATCGAGTCGGTTACTGAAGCTTGTGCATTTGTCACGTATTTCTCGTGTCATGGTTTTCATCTCTTTCATTTCGTTTAGGACCTTCTCTGCATTAATTACTCTAGCCATCAATTCTTCCACTCTTTTTTCAAGATTTTTAGTTTCTTTGCGCTGGGTACGTAATTCCTCCTTTAGCTCTGAGAAGTTTGATGGACTGAAGCCTTCTTCTCTCATCTCGTCAAAGTCATTCTCCGTCCAGCTTTGATCCATTGCTGGCGATGAGCTGTGCTCCTTTGCCAGGGGAGATGCGCTCTTATTTTTTGAATTTCCAGCTTTTCTGCCCTGCTTTTTCCCCATCTTTTTATTTTTATCTGCCTCTGGTCTTTGATGATGATGGTGACGTACTGATGGGGTTTTTGTGTAGGTGTCCTTCCTGTTTGATAGTTTTCCTTCTAACAGTCAGGACCCTCAGCTGTAGGTCTGCTGGAGATTGCTTGAGGTCCACTCCAGACCCTGTTTGCCTGGGTGTCGGCTCCAGAGGCTGCAGAAGATAGAATATTGCTGAACAGCGAGTGTACCTGTCTGATTCTTGGTTTGGAGGCTTCCTCTCAAAGGTGTACTTCCCCCTGTTAGGTGTGGGGTGTCAGACTTCCCCTAGTGGGGTATGTCTCCCAGTTAGGCTACTCAGGGGTCAGGGACCCACTTGAGCAGGCAGTCTGTCCTTTCTCAGATCTCAACCTCCGTGTTGGGAGATCCACTGCTCTCTTCAAAGCTGTCAGACAGAGTCGTTTGGGTCTGCAGACGTTTCTGCCGCTTTTGTTGTTGTTTACTGTGCCCTGTCCCCAGAGGTGGAGTCTACAGAGACAGGCAGGTTTCCTTGAGCTGCTCTGAGCTCCACCCAGTTCGAGCTTCCCAGCGGCTTTATTTACCTACTTAAGCCTCAACAATGGCGGGCGCCCCTCCCCCAGCCTCACTGCTGCCTTGCCGGGACATCACAGACTGCTGTGCTAGCAATGAGGGAGGCTCCGTGGGTGTGGGACCCTCCCGGCAAGGTGTGGGATATAATCACCTGGTGTGCCTGTTTACTTAAAGTGCAGTATTGGGGTGGGAGTTACCCAATTTTCCAGGTGTTGTGTGTCTCATTTCCCCTGGCTAGCAAAAGGGATACCCTTTCCCCTTGCGCTTCCCAGGTGAGGCGATGCCTCACCCTGCTTCAGCTCTCGCTGGTCAGGCTGCAGCAGCTGACCAGCACCGATTGTCCGGCACTCCCTAGTGAGATGAACCCAGTACCTCAGTTGAAAATGCAGAAATCACCGGTCTTCTGTGTCGCTCGTGCTGGGAGTTGGATACTGGAGCTGTTCCTATTTGGCCATCTTGCTCCACCCTCTACTCTTTTTAAAATCATTTATTCTTTTAGCTTCCATGATGCCATACTTTATTGGCTTTTTTCTTACCTTCACTTAGGCAGTGGGGTATTTTCCTGGCTTCATCTCCTTAAACTCAGGGCTTCTTTAGGACACTCATATGAGTCCACATCTCCCTTCACCATCTCTCTCTAGTTGATGTTCTGTTGTCCCATGGTTTCAAATTTCATTGATATTCACAGCTCACAAATATATATCTCCAGGTTTGTCCTTTACCTTGAGTTTCAGATTTGTGTATCTAAATGCCCACACATCATCCCAATATAGATGTCTCACAGATATGTCAAACACAAGTGTGACCTACTTAGAACTCTTAAATCTTACCCTAAAACCTCTTCCTCGCAGTATTAATCATCACAGTAAAGACAGTATTCACCCATTCGCTCAAGCCAAAGGATAAATGAGGTTCTTGAATGCTCACTTCTTCATCTCCCACTTCCAGCCAATTAGAAGGTCCTGTCAATTCTACCACCAAAAATAAAGTTCAAAGAGAAAGAAATAAAGGACATTATGGTTGGGAAGGAAGACATCAAATTTTCTTTTCATACAGATAATATGATCTTATGTTTTTTATTGTTTATTTATTTAGTGATTTGATTTTGTATGAACATTATTAGTGCATTTTTTATTTTACCATCTACATGAATTGTTACAATTATTAAAAATTGGGTACAAGGCACAGATGAACTAAGGGAGTCTACCTAATAGATTATGCAAGATTATTTTTTGTTTGTTTCTCTGTTTGTTTTTGTTTTGTTTTATGTCTTTTTAATTTTTAAAAATTATTTTTGTATTTCAATAGGTTTGTGGGAAACAGGTGGTGTTTGGTTACAGGAATGTTATTTAGTGGTGATTTCTGAGATTTTGGTACTCCCATCACCCAAGCAGTGTACACTGTACCCAATGTGTAGTCTTTTACCCCTCACCACCCTCCTACCCTTTCTCTGGAGTCCTTAAAGTCCATTGTATCATTCGTAATGCCTTCGCGTCCTCATAGTTTAGCTCCCACTATAAGTGAGAACATATGATGTTTAGTTTTCCGTTTCTGAGTTACTTGGCTTAGAACAATAGTCTCCAAATCCATCCACGTTGCTGCAAATACCATTATTTCATTTCTTTTTATGGCTGAGTAGTATTTCATGGTGCGTGCATGTGTGTGTGTGTGTGTGTGTGTGTGTGTTTGTGTATGTTTCCTTTATCACTCATTGATCCATGGGCGTTTGGGCTTGCTCTAAATTTTTGCAGTTGGGAGTTGTGCTGTTATAAGTCCATTTGTTCTAGGGTATAGTTTAAGTCCATTGTTTCTTGGTTGACTTTCTGTCCTGATGACCTGTCTAGCACTGTCAGTGAAGTATTGAAGTCCCCCACTATTATTGTGTTGCTGTCTATCTCATGCCTCAAGTTTAGTAGTAATTTTTTAAGTAAATTTGGAAGTTCCAGAGTTAGGTGCATATGTATTTGGAATTGGGAAGTTTTTTGTTGGACAAATTCTTTCATTATTATATAATGTTTCTCTTTGTCTTTTTTCACTGCTGTTACTTTAAGTTTTGCTTTGTCTGATATAAGAATAGCTACTCTTGCTCTCTTTTGGTGTCCATTTGCATAAAATATATTTTTCCACCCCTTTACCTTAATTTTATAAAATTTCTTATTTCTGTATCTTTTAAGTGGAGCATTTAGGCTATTTACATTTAATGTTAGTTTGATATGTGAGGTACTATTTTATTCATTTTATCTGTTGTCTGAATACCTATTTTTTAATTGTGTTATTGTTTTATAGGTCCCATGAGGTTTATGCTTTAAGGTGGTTCTGTTTTGGTGTATTTTGAAGATTTGTTGCAAGATTTAGAGCTTTTTTAGCAGTTCGTGCAGTGCTGGCTTGGTAGTGGCAAATTCTCTTAGCATTTGTTTGTCTGAAAAAGGGTGTCTTCCTTCATTTATGAAGCTTAGTTTTGCCGGATACAAAATTCTTAGCTGATAATTCTTTTGTTTAAGCAGGCTAAAGATAGGACCCCAATCACTTCTGGATTGTAGGGTTTCTGCTGAGAAATCTGCTGTTAATCGACAGATTTTCCTTTATAGGTTACCTGATGCTTTTGCCTTACAAATCCTAAGATACTTTCTTTTGTCTTGACTTTAGATAACATGAAGATTGTGTGCCCAGGTGATAATCTTTTTGCGATAAATTTCCCAGATGTTCTTTGAGCTCCTTGTGTTAAAATATTTAGATCTCTAGCGAGACTGGGAAAGTTTTCCTCAATTATTCCTTCAAATATGTTTTCTAGACTTTTGAATTTCTCTTTTACTTCAGGAACACCAGGTACTCTTAGGTTTGATCATTTAACATAAATCCCAAACTTCTTAAAATGTTTGTTCATTAGTTTTCTTTTCATTTTTCTTTATTGGATTGGATTGGGTTAATTTTAAAGCCTTGCCTTTGAGCTCTGAAGTTCTTTCTTCTACATCTTCAATTCTATTGCTGAGACTTTCCAGTGTATTTTTCATTTCTTTAAGTGTGTTCTCCATTCCAGAAGTTGTAATTGTATTTATAGTATGTATTTCTCTGGAGATTTTATTTTATTTATTTATTTATTTATTTTTTTGAGACAGAGTCTTGCTCTGTTGCCCTGGCTCGAGTGCAGTGGTGTGATCTTGGCTCACTGCAAGCTCTGCCTCCTGGGTTCATGCCATTCTCCTGCCTCAGCTTCCCAAGTAGCCGGGACTACAGGCACCCGTGGGCCCAGCTAATTTTTTGTATATTTTAGTAGAGATAGGGTTTCACCATATTAGCCAGGATGGCCTCGATCTCCTGACCTCATGATCCACCTGCCTCGGTCTCCCAAAGTGCTGAGATTGCAGGCATGAGCCCCCATGCCCGACCTCTCTGGAGATTTTTATATCCATACCCTGTAACTTTAAAGAAATTATTTAAGTTGGTATTCACCTTTCTCTAGTGCACTTTGAGCAGCTTAATAATCAACATTCTGAATTCCTTTTCTGGCAATACAGAGATTTCTTCTTGGTTTGAATCCATTGCTGGTGAGCTAGTGTGATGTTTTGGGGGTGTTAAATAACCTTGTTTTGTCATATTACCAAAATTGCTTTTCTGGTTCTTTCTAATTTGAGTAGACTCTGTTAAAGGGAAGATCTGGTGCTCAAAGGCTGCTGTTCAGATTCTTTTGTCGCGCAGGGTGCTCCCATGATATGGTGCTCTCCCTCTTCCCCTAGGAATGTGGCTTCCTGAGAGCTGAACTGCAGTGATTGGTATGTATTTTCTGGAACTAGACACCTAGCAGAGCTCCAGAGCTCCAGGCTGGTACTGGGGAGTGTTTGCAAAAAGTCCTGTGATGTAATCTGTCTTTAGGTCTCCCAGCAGTGGATATCAGTACCTGCTCCAGTGGAGGTAATGGGGAGTGAAGTCGACTCCACGAGGTTCCTTGGTTGTATTTTTGTTTAGTGTGCTATTTTTGTGTTGGTTGGCCTCCAGCCAGGTGGTGATGCTCTCAAGACAGCATTAGCTGTGGCAGTAAAGAGAAGAAAAATCTTCCCCTAGGGTCGCCTGGATAAGTATTCTGATTTCTCAGGTGGTGGGCAGAGCCATAGCGATCACAAGAGTTTATGTCCTTTGTCTATGACTATGAGGGCACATAGAGAAAGACCATCCGGTTGGGGCAGAGTTAGGTGTGTCTGAGTTCAGATACTCCTTGAGTGCAAGACTCTCTTTGCTACAGCTGCTGTGGAGGATGGGGATGTGGTTGCCAGGCCAATGGAGTTATCTTCCTGAGGGTACTATGGCTGCCCCTACTGTGTCATGAAGGTTGCCAAGGAAGTGGGGAAAATCCAGCAGTTACAGACCTCACCCAGCTCCTACACAGCCTAACTCATACTGTGCCCTCCACTCCAACAGCACTGAGTTTATTTCCAAGCAGTGGGTGAGCAGGGATGAAAACTTGCCCCATGCTACAAGCCTCCCCACTGAGAAAGGAAGCAAGGCTTTCAGGTTTGATGCCTCCCCACCTGCCAAGGCTTCTGTTCTCATGTTTGCACTTCTAGTTTTCCCCCTCCCCCAGTTTCTTTCAAGGAATCTTCACATTCAGTTGAAACTATTACAAAGTTCTGCTACAGGTTTTCTTCTCCCTGTGGTATTTCCCCAATTTCATTGGCAGCCCACCTCAAGGACCCTTGTGAGACAAATTCAGAAATGGCTGCTTCCTCTACCCCTGTATTTTGTTTAAGTCTTTAAATTCATCACAGCTCTAGGTAAAGTCAGATCCTTCTCCTGTGATCTGGACCTTCAGGTTCCCCAATGAAGATGTGTGTTTGGGGGTGAGCAATCCCCCTTTCATAATTTCACACTTTGGGTGCTCAGAGTTTGTTTCTTTTTTTTTTTTCTGTGTCCCAGAACCTGGTTGATCTTACATTTGGAAAAACCTAGAGACTGCACAAAAAACCTGTTAGAACCGATGAGTACTTGTTTTAGGAAACAAAATCTACATACAAAAATATGTAGCATTTTTATATGCTAACAGTGAACAATCCAAACAAAAAAATCAAAAAGCAATCCCATTTACAATAGCTACATATAAAATTAAATATCTAGTAATCACCTTAACCAAATAAGTTAAAGATTCTTATAATGAAAACTGTAAAACACTGATGAAAGAAACAGAAAAGGACACAAATAAATGGAAAGATACACTATGTTCATAGATAAGAAAAATCAATATTTTTACAATGTCCATACTACTCAAAGCAATCTTCAGATTCAATGCAATCCTTATTAAAATATCTGTGACATTCTTCACGGAAATAAAATAAAATAGTTCTAAAAATTATATGTAATCACAAAAGATGCAGAATAGCCAAAACTATCCTTGGCAAAAAGAACGAAACTGGAGGAATCATTTATCTGACTTCAAATTACATTACAGAGCTATAGTAACTAAAACCAGCATGACAGTGGCATAAGAATAGAAATATAGATGAATAAAACAGAATAGAGAATCCAGAAACAAATGAATACACCTACAGTGAACTCATTTTCAAAAAAGGTGCCAAAAACAAACACTGGGGAAAACAAAATCTTCTCAATAAATGGTGCTAGGAAAACTGTACATCCATACAGAGAAGCATGAAATGAGACCACTATTTCTTACCATATACAAAAATCAAATCAAAATGGATTAATCTAAGGCTCAAACTATGAAACTACTACAAGAAAACATCGTAAAAAGTCTCCCAGGACATTGATTGGTCTGAGCAAATATTTCTCAAGCACAGGCAAACAAAGCAAAAATGGACAAATGGGGCCACATCAACTTAAAAAACTTCCGCGCAGCAAAGAAAAAAATCCAAAAACTGAAGAGACAATCCAAAAAAATGAGAGAAAATATTTGTAAGAGGCTTAGACTCCCATACAATAATAATGGGAGACTTTAACACCCCATTGTCAATATTAGACAGATCAACGAGACAGAAAGTAAACAACGATATCCAGGAATTGAACTCAACTCTGCACCAAGCGGGCCTAATAGACATCTACAGAACTCTCCAACCCAAATCAACAGAATATAGATTCTTCTCAGCACCACATCGCACTTATTCCAAAATTGATCACATAGTTGAAAGTAAAGCACTCCTCAGCAAATGTAAAAGAAAAGTAATTATAACAAACTGTCTCTCAGACCGCAGTGCAATCAAACTAGAACTCAGGGCTACGACACTAAATCAAAACCACTCTACTACATGGAAACAGAACAACTTGCTCCTGAATGACTACTGGGTATAACAAAATGAAGGCAGAAATAAAGATGTTCTTTGAAACCAATGAGAACAAAGACACAACATACCAGAATCTCTGGGACACATTTAAAGCAGTGTGTAGAGGGAAATTTATAGCACTAAATGCCCAAAAGAGAAAGCTGGAAAGATCTAAAATTGACACCCTAGCATCACAATTAAAAGAACTAGAGAAGCAAGAGCAAACACATTCAAAAGCTTAGAGAAAGCAAGAAATAACTAAGATCAGAGCAGAACTGAAGGAGATAGAGACACAAAAAAAACCTCCAAAAAATCAATGAATCCAGGAGTTGGTTTTTTGAAAAGATCAACAAAATTGAAAGACTGCTAGCAAGACTAATAAAGAAGAAAAGAGAGAAGAATCAAATGGACGCAATAAAAAATAAGAAAGAGGATATCACCACTGACCCCATAGAAATACAAACTACCATCAGAGAATACTATAATCACCTCTACGCAAATGAACTAGAAAACCTAGAAGAAATGGATAGTTTCCTGGACACTTACACTCTCCCAAGACTAAATCAGGAAGAAGTTGAACCCCTGAATAGATCAATAGCAGGCTCTGAAATTGAGGCAATAATTAATAGCCTACCAACAAAAAAAAGTCCAGGACCAGATGGATTCAGTTGAATTCTACCAGAGGTACAAAGGGGAGCTGGTACCATTTCTTTGGAAACTATTCCAATCAATAGAAAAACAGAGACTCTTTCCTAATTCATTTTATGAGGCTAACATCATCCTGATACCAAAGCCTGGCAGAGACACAACAAAAAAAGAGAATTTTAGACCAATATCCCTGATGAACATCGATGCAAAACTCCTCAACAGAATACTGGCAAACCAAATCCAGCAGAACATCAAAAAGCTTATCCACCATGATCAAGTGGGCTTCATCCCTGGGATGCAAGGCTGGTTCAACATATGCAAATCAATAAATATAATCCAGCATATAAACAGAACCAAAGACAAAAACCACATGATTATCTCAATAGATGCAGAAAAGGCCTTTGACAAAATTCAACAACCCTTCATGTTAAAAACTCTCAATAAATTTGGTATTGATGGAACGTATCTCAAAATCATAAGAGCTGTTCATGACAAACCCACAGCCAATATCATACCGAATGGGCAAAAACTGGAAGCATTCCCTTTGAAAACTGGCACAAGACAGGGATGCCCTCTCTCACCACTCCTATTCAACACAGTGTTGGAAGTTCTGGCTAGGGCAATCAGGAAAGAGAAAGAAATCAAGGGTACTCAGTTAGGAAAAGAAGAAGTCAAATTGTCCCTGTTTGCACATGACATGATTGTATATTTAGAAAACCCCATTGTCTCAGCCCAAAATCTCCTTAAGCTGATAAGCAACTTCAGCAAAGTCTCAGGATACAAAATGAATGTGCAAAAATCACAAGCATTCTTATACGCCAGTAACAGAAAACAGAGAGCCAAATCATGAATGAACTTCCATTCACAATTGCTTCAAAGAGAATAAAATACCTAGGAATCCAACTTACAAGGGATGTAAAGGACCTCTTCAAGGAGAACTACAAACCACTGCTCAGTGAAATAAAAGAGGACACAAACAAATAGAAGAACATACCATTCTCATGGATAGGAAGAATCAATATCATGAAAATGACCATACTGCCACAGGTAATTTATAGATTCAATGTCATCCCCATTAAGCTACCAATGAGTTTCTTCACAGAACTGGAAAAAACTGCTTTAAAGTTCATATGGAACCAAAAAAGAGCCCGCATTGCCAAGACAATCCTAAGCCAAAAGAACAAAGCTGGAGGCATCACGCTACCTGACTTCAAGATATACTACAAGGCTACATAACCAAAACAGCATGGTACTGGTACCAGAACAGACATATAGACCAATGGAACAGAACAGAGCCCTCAGAAGTAATACCACACATCTACAGCCATCTGATCTTTGACAATCTTGACAAAAACAAGAAATGGGGAAAAGATTCCCTATTTAATAGATGATGCTGGGAAAATTGACTAGCCATAAGTAGAAAGTTGAAACTGGATACTTTCCTTACTCCTTATTCAAAAATTAATTCAAGATGGATTAGAGACTTAAATGTTAGACCTACAACCATAAAAACTCTAGAAGAAAACCTAGGTAATACCATTCAGAACATAGGCATGGGCAAGGACTTCATGTCTAAAACACCAAAAGCAATGACAACAAAAGCCAAAATTGACAAATGGGATCTAACTAAACTAAAGAGCTTCTGCACAGCAAAAGAAACTACCATCAGAGTGAACAGGCAACCTACAGAATGGGAGAAAATTTTTGCAATCTACTCATCTGACAAAGGGCTAATATCCAGAACCTACAAAGAACTCAAACAAATTTACAGGAAAAAAACAAACAGCTCCATCAAAAAGTGGGCAAAGGATATGAACAGACATTTCTCAAAAGAAAACACTCATACAGCCAACAGACACATGAAAAAATGCTCATCATCACTGGCCATCAGAGAAATGCAAATCAAAACCACAATGAGAAACCATCTCACACCAGTTAGAATGGCGATCATTAAAAAGTCAGGAAACAACAGGTGCTGGAGAGGATGTGGAGAAATAGGAATACTTTTACACCATTGGTGGGACTGTAAACTGTTCAACCATTCTGGAAAACAGTACGGAGATTGCTCAAGGATCTGGAACTAGAAATACCATTTGAGCCAGCCATCCCATTACTGGGTATATACCCAAAGGATTATAAATCATGCTGCTATAAAGACACATGCACACGTATGTTTACTGCAGCACTATTCACAATAGCAAAGACTTGGAATCAACCCAAATGTCCATCAGTGACAGACTGGATTAAGAAAATGTGGCACATATACACCATGGAATACTATGCAGCCATAAAAAAGGATGAGTTTGTGTCCTTTTTAGGGACATGGATGCAGCTGGAAACCATTATTCTCAGCAAACTATTGCAAGAACAGAAAACCAAACACCGCATGTTCTCACCCATAGGTGGGAATTGAACAACGAGATCACTTGGACACAAGAAGGGACACCAGGGCCTATTGTGGGGGTGGAGGTGGGGAGAGGGATAGCATTAGGAGATATACCTAATATAAATGACGAGTTAATGGGTGCAGCACACCACATGGCACATTTATACATATGTAACAAACCTGCATGTTGTGCACATGTACCCTAGAAGTTAAAGTATAATAATTTAAAGAATAGAAAAAAAGAAAATATTTGTAAAGTATCCATCTGTCAAGGGATTAATAAACAGAATATATAAAAATCTCAAACTACTCTATAGAAATAAATCTAGTAATCTGATCAAAAAATGAGCAAATAATGTGAATAGATATTTCTCAAAAGAAGACATACAAGTAGCAAATAGGCATATGAAAAAGGGCTCTGATTATAAGAGATATGCAAATAAAAACTACAATGAGATATTATCTCATCACGGTTAAAATGGCTTTATCTGAAAACCA
This sequence comes from Theropithecus gelada, assembly GCF_003255815.1. NCBI lineage: Eukaryota > Metazoa > Chordata > Mammalia > Primates > Cercopithecidae > Theropithecus > Theropithecus gelada. The sequence continues at coordinate 87,338,902 of NC_037689.1, read as the reverse complement.
GGCAATAACAAATTCTGATGAGGATTTGGAGAAAATGGAACCCTTGTATACTGTTGGTGGGTATATAAATTAGTACAGCCACTATGGAGAACAATTTGGAGAGTCCTCAAAAAAAAAAAAAAAAAAATAGAGCTACCATGTGATCCAGTAAGCCTACTGCTGGGTATATCTTCATAATAAAGGACATCAGTATATCAAAGAGATATCTGCACTCCCATGTTTGTTGCAGCACTGTTCACAATAGCCAAGATTTGAAAGCAACATAAGTGCCCTTCAGCAGATGAACAAATAAAACAAATGTGGAACACATACACAATGGAGTACTATTCATGCATAAAAAAGAATAAGATCTTTTCATCTGCAACAACAGGGATGGAACTACAGGTTCTTATGTTAAGTGAAACAAGCCAAGCACAGAAAGAGAAACATCACAGGTTCTCACTTATTTGTGACATCTAAAAATCAAAACAATTTAACCCTTGGAGATAGAGAATAGAAGAATAGTTACCAGAGGCTGAGAAGGGTAGTTGGAGGTTCCAGAGGGAGGAGGGGATGGCTGATGGACACAAAAAACTAGTTGGAAACAATGAATAAAGCCTAGTATTTGATAACACGACAGGGTGGCTATAGTTAATTATTATTTATTTATTTATTTATTTATTTATTTATTTATTTTCTGAGACGGAGTCTCACTCCACTGCCCTAGCTGGAGTGCAGTGGTTCTATCTTGGCTTATGCAACCTCTGCCTCCTGGGTTCAAGCAATTCTTCTGCCTCAGCCTCCCAAGTAGCTGGGATTACAGGTGCATACCACCATGCTTGGCTAATTTTTGTATTTTTTAGTAGAGACGGAGTTTCACCCCGTTAGCGAGGCTGGTCTCGAACTCCTGACCTCAAATTACTCACCCTCCTCAAACTCTGAAAGTACTGAGATTACAGGCATGAGCCACTGCTTCCAGCCTAATTGTATATTTTAATATAACCCAAAATGTATTATTAGATTGTAACACAAAGGAAAAAAGCTTGGGAGAATAGATAACCCATTTTCGTGATGTGATTACTATGTATTGCATGCTTGTATCAACCTATCCCTTGTGTCCCATAAATAAATATACCTATGACTCCACAAAAATTAAAAATTAAAAAAATTATTATTTACAGAATTCAACAGAGTCACCAAGTAAGTAATTTTCAAACTTCTGGACTCTGTAAATGTGAAGTACATTTTACATCTGACCTTTACATTTTACACACACACATAGAAATGAAACAAAAAATGTATACTTACCAATTTCCTCTCTGCTGTATTGTGATATTTCATTTTATTCCATTCTATTGTATTAAAATGCTGATCTTGAGCTAGACAGTTATTTTAAGCCTATGACTGGGCTGCAAACCACCAAACTCTGGCTTTACGGTCTGCTGGTGGCAACTGGATAGAGTAGGCTCTGAATTCTTCATCTCACTTTGATCAGAACTATTTTTCTTTTAGACTTCAGGGTTCCAGGTAAGGTACTGTTTAAACACCAAGTACCAATAGTAAAAGAGAAAAAATATCACTAGACTCCAACCCCCTTGAAAGCTGCTGAAGGCCAGGGACATAGAGTAAGTCTTCACCATTTTCTAGTTGACTAAATCCTGCATATGTGTTTTGTACCTGGTGCTTTGTGTAAGGTATATGTATGTTTTGTCTTCCTTGATCCTAAGGTTACAGCAACCTATTTAAGTAGACAGTATCATTTTTGTTTTTTAGATGAGGAAAATGATGTTGGGAATGTTGAAATGACTTTTACAAGGTCACACAGCAAAACTAGTACTGCAGTCCAGAATTCCTAACCCACATCTGTGCTACAGTGCATACTTACATAACTGTGGCTTGTGGTAGTATAAAGTGTGTGGGCTTTAAGAGTAATTTAAATTATGGTTAAATCCTGGTTTAGGTTTCTACCTGGGGGAACTTGGAAATTTCACCTTATCTAACTGAATCTCAGGTTGCATAACTATAAAATAGTTAACAATATTTACTCCACATGAATTTTTGTGGATATTAATATGGCAATACATGTAAAGCATCTAGTACATAATAAGAGTATAGTAGGTGCTTAATGATTGTCAACAGATATTGGTTTATTAGGACTTTTGCCAATATATGACATATAAATTATGCCCAAACTGAAACGAGAGTGGAAGGAAGCCCAGGTGACACAATCCATAGAAGTAAAATTTCCAGGGTGCAGAGCAAAGTAGAGGAGGGCAGAGTAGATATAGGAGAACCAATGGAGAATAATCAGCACAACTTGGGTGTATGCTCTTTCTGTCCTGAAACTTCTGATCCATTTCCCTAAAGGTCTGAAAATAATGGAGAGCAGAGACTGTACAAATAAAAAAGATGATTGCGAGAACAGAGGCTTTGAAGACTTCAATTGTTCTTCCCTCATGGTATTAATCTTCAATCTATTATTCAAACCTGAGTTTTTGTTCAATCTTAATGGAATCCACAGCTCTGTCTCACAAATCCACCAATTTATCTCCATTCTCTGAAAACTGACTGGTCAAAGCCACCAACATTACCACTGCTTCCTATTGATCAACCTGCTTCCAGTCTCCCTCCAATGCAACCTTCATCTTGTTACCAGGGAGAACTACAAAAATGCTAATTCTTTCTAATTCATTTAAGTATTTAGCACTCTCAGTGGCTCCTCTTACTCACAGTAAAGTCCAAATACTTATCATCTATTAAAGACATGCACTCTTGAACCAACCTCCTTAGTTCAGATTCTAGCTTCACCACTCTTTATCTGTGAGACCTCTAGTAAATTACTTTGCCACTCTGAGCATTAATTTTCTTATCTGTAAAATGGAAGCAATAACAGTATCTATCTCAAAGGGTTGTTATGAAAACTAAATGAACTGATAAGTAGATATTAGCTACTAATTTTTTGTATTCTTAGCCCATGCTTCAGCCAAATTAAACAGCTTTATGTTTCAAATACATACTCCATTTTCTTCCTTGATTTTGTTACTGTTGTTTTCTCTGCCTGTAACGTTCTTTCCTATATTTACATTTGTCAAAACCCTACTCACCCGTTAAAACCCAACTCAGCCAGGCGTGGTGGCTCATGTCTGTAATTCCAGCACTTTCGGAAGCTGAGGTGGGTGGACCATGAAGTCAGGAGTTCAATACCAGCTTGGCGAAGATGGTGAAACCCTGTCTCTACTAAAATTACAAAAATTAGCTGGGCGTGGTGGCACATGCCTGTAATCCCAACTACTCAGGAGGCTGAGGCAGAGAATTGCTTAAAACAGGGAGGTAGAGGTTGCAGTGAGACAAGATCATGCCACTGCTCTCCAGCCTGGGTGACAGAGTGAGAATCCATCAAAAACAAACACACAAACAAACAAAAAAACATTCAAATGACATCTCCACTCAAAAGACTTTTGTCACCACCAAAGTCTGTATTATCACTTACTTCTCTGTAATATCATTGTCGTGTCCAGGTTTTACATTTTCTGATAGATTATGAGTGCCAGAAGTCGTGTTTGGTTTGTGTCTGTGTTTCACATAACACAACACAATGTTGACATAGAGTTAGATTTTCAGTGAATTCTTGTTGAATATATGAAGGGTTGAATGAATAAATTCTATGTTTTATTTGACTCTGTCCATCTAGGCAGCAGTAGTTATATTAATAAGCCAAACTCTGGTATTGGTCACCTTCAGGCCCAATGGCACTGTGTCCTCGACCCCAACTTAAACCTAGATCTTGCAAATGGTAGGTCTCTTCTGGTACTCAACTACCACAGACAGTCTTTCTGTGCTTCCACTAACTCCTTGTGTGCCTTTATTCTATAGCATAGGGAACGAGAGCACGGGCTTTGGAGCCAAAGTGCTAGGATTTACTAGCTTTTACCTATAACCTTGGACAAGTTACTCACCCCTTTTACACCTCTAATTTTTTTCTCATCTGTAAAATTAGGATGATAGTAATAATAGTATCTGTTGCCTGGGATTGATATGAGGACAAAATAATATGACCTACCTAAAGTTCTCAGAACATCACCAGGCACATGATAGATCTCAATAAATATTAGCCACTGTTACTACTATCTTATTTAACTTACTTTCTTCAGCTTCCTGGATTCCATATGCCAACTCTCTAGCTGGTACTTCTCCTAGGACCTCAGGCAATGTGCCCCTTCATTATTAGCCAATACAAGACTGGCCATTAATCCAAGTGCAGGAAAGGAAGAAGTCTGTTACTTCCTATGAACTTCAGAGATGGGATGGGCTAGGGTGCTGAGCAGCTACAGCCCTCAATTCAAAAAAAAAAATCTCCCAAGATTAATGAGCTGCAGTTATTTTTTGGACAAAATAACATTTATTTTGCTCTCACAAGGTTCTCATACACAAATATTTCAAACCTACAAGAGTGCTAATCTAAAAGAGAGGAGACCTGATTCTAGTCCTGACACTGACACTGATTCTCGGAATAAACTTGAACAAAGCATTTTTCTTACTTTGGCTTCATATCTTTTATACAACAAGGGCACTGACTAGATGGTCTCTAAGGGCCTCTATCTCTGGGAGATTGTGATTCTGTAAGTCTGCTCCTCCCACACAGAGATGCTGAAGAAGCAATAGAGATTTCTGTTTATCATCCAAGAAGAGTTTATCCTTTTCACAATACCAAGGCATAATATTTGATTCCCTAGTAGGTCAGGTGTAGTACTCAACAAGAAAGAATTCAGTCTTTAGAGTAAGACCCATGAAGGAAACAAAAAGTAAGATTCTTTCTGGAAGAAATGGAGCAAATGCCTGTGGAACCTGTCACAGTTTATTTGGGCTACTAAAACAAAATACCATAGACTAGATGATTTTAAACCACAAAAATTTATTTATTACAGTTCTGCTGGCAAGTCCCAGATAAGAGCACCAGAAGATGTGATGCCCGGCGAGGACCCACTTCATTGTCTTTTTGCTGCGTCCTCCCATAGTGTGTGAGGTGAGCTAGCTCTCCAGAGTTTCTTTTTATATGGACACTAATTCAAATCATGAGAGCTCATGATTTTCATATGTAAGCTAATCCAAATCATGAGAGCTCAAAACATTTAAACTACAGAATTCCAGTTCTAGAACTCCAAACTTTATGTTCTTATCATAAGCAAAATACATTAATTCCATTCCAATAACTCCAAAAGTCTTAACTCATTTCAGCATCAAATCAAACGTCTAAAGTTTAAGGTTTCATCTAAATATTATCAAAATCAGATATGTGTGAGATTCAAGGCATGATTTGTATTGAGGCAAATGGTGCTCCAGATGTCAGCCTGTGGAATCAAACAAAACATGTGCTTTCAAAATACAGTGGTAGAGAAGGCACAGGACAGATATTCCATTCCAAAAATGAGAGCTGGAAAAGAAGGAAGGAGTGAAAGTTGCCAAATGAGTCCAAAATTTAGCATGACAAGTAATATTAAATCTTAAGACTCAAGAATAGTCTTCATTGACTCAATGTGCTGCCCTCCATGCCCACAAGGGTGGACATTCCACCTTTTGGAAACACTGAACTGAAGATTCCACATCTACAGATTTGGGCAGTCTTACCCACATGGCTTTACGAGATGCAGTCCATTCTATAGCTCTTGCAGGCTTGAGTCTCATTCCTGTGGCTCTCCCAAGCTGAAATCAAACAGCACTGACCATACTAGTCTGGAGTCTTGGAGGCAGCCCCACTCCGTGGCTCCACTGGGCCTTACCCTGGTGTGGGTTCTTTCTGGTGGCCTCAACCCCGCAATGGTTTCTTACATGAGCTCCACAGCTCTCTGGGGGCATCCTTCAAAATCTATGTAGAGGCAGCCATGACTACAGCTTTGCTGGGCACAGTGCATACTGCTCTGAAGCCTGTCAGAACTGCACCTAAGGCAGCTGGGGAGCACAGTGATGGTGTGTGAGGTGTGAAGTCCATGATATGAGGTAGAGCCGGGCATCAGTGGTCTCTCCTTTAAAATTGTCTACCTTCCACTCAGGCTCTTGAACTCTGGATCTGCGATGGGAAAGGCAGTCCCAGTGATCTTCAAAATATCTTTAGGGCCGAGTGTGGTGGCTCATGACTGTAATCCCAGCATTTTGGGAGGCTGAGGTAGGTGGATTATTAGAACCCATGAGTTCAAGAGCAGCCTTGATGACATGGTCAAACCCCATCTCTACAAAAATTAGCTGGGTGTAGTGGTGTGTGCCTGTAGTTCTAGTTAATCAGAAGAAATGAGGTGGAAGGATTGATTGAGCCTGGAGGTTGAGTCTGCAGTGAGCCATGATGGTGCCACTGCATTCCAGCCTAAGCAACAGAGTGAGACCTTTTCAAAAAAAACCTTTAGGATTATTCTTCCATTGTCTTTGACTATAGGCTTTGTCTTCTCTTTAGGTGGCTGACTAATCTCTCCATTGTCTTAATGAATAGCTCCTAACTTCAGTTGAGATGGCTGATCCATACTAATCTCATTATCAAATTTGGCCACATACTTAATGTTCTCTCCCAAACAGAATTTCTAACAGACTATATATATATATACACACACACACACACACACACACACACACATACACACACACATATATATATACTTATATATACAGATATATGCACTATATATATTGTATATTATATATATTATAATCTGGATAGGCTACAAATTTTTCAAAATTTTAAGTTCTGCTTTTCTTCTGCTCAACGTTTCCATCTTTAAGTCATATTTCTCTTCTCATATTTTGCTATAAGCAGTTAAGAAAGTCCAGGCTATTCCTTCATCACTTTGTTAGATATTACCTCAGCCAAATATCCAATTTCATTGCTCACAAGTTCTACATCTTGCAAAATACTAGGACATAAACATAATTCAGACAAATTCTTTACCATTTCCTCCATTATTCAATAACTTGTTACTCATTTCCATCTGAGACCTCTTCAGAATAGAATGGGTTGCTGCTCTCCCCATGATAATGAGTGAGTTTTCACTCTATTAGTTCACACAAGATCTGGTGGATTAAAAGAGTCTGGCACCTACTCCCCTCTCTGTTATTCCATCACTTGTCATGTGACACACCTGTTCCCCACTTGCCTTCTGCCAGGAGTAAAAGCTTCCTGAGGCCCTCATTAGAAGCAAATGCTGGTGCCATGCTTACTATACAGTCTGTAGAATGGTGAGCTAAATAAACCTCTTTCTTTTATAAGTTACCCAGCGTCAGGTGTTTCTTTTTAGCAATGCAAAACAGACTAACACAACCACCACTTAGATATTCTCTACAAAAATTGAGACTTTATTTACAGCTCTCCTCCTCTTCTCTCAGGCTCTCACCAGAATCACCCTTAACAGTATATTCAAAGCAGTGTAAGCTTATTCTAGCATGCATCTCTACCCATTACTCAACCTCTACTCAATACCCAGTTCCAAAGCCACTTCCACGTTTTTAGAGATTTGTTATAGCAGTACTCTATTATTGGTACCAATTTTCTGTTTTAGTCCATTTGGGCTACTACGACAAAATACAGTGGACTGGGTGGCTTGGAAAGAACAGAAATCGATGTCTTAGAATGTAGGAGGCTTGGAAGTTCAAGGTCGAAGCATCAGAAGATTTAGTATCCAGTGAGAATACATTTAGAAATCCATGGAAGGCCACCTTTTTGTTGTGTTCTCACATGGCAGAGGGGAAAGCTAGTACTCTGGAGTCTTTTTCATAAGGACACTAATCTTATTCATAAGGGTTTTGCTTTTATTGTCTAATCACTTCACAAAGGCCCCCACCTCCAAATGCCATCACCTTGGGGGTTAGAATTTCAACATATAAATTTTGGAGGGACACATTTAGATCATAGCAGAACCCAAGAGGTAGGAAGACCATAACCCAACCTCTGTCTATACACATGGGTCCCATTTTGGGCAGGTGTGAAAGAAAATCTGAGTGATTTGTTGTGATTCATTCGAGCTGGGACAGTTATGGCAGGGCTGAGACTCAAGTCAGATTCCAGGGCAGGGTGCCTACAAGGACAAACCTAAGAACATTTACATATGCTCTGATTTTCACAGATGCAGACTTTTCTACATTATAGACAAGATATATTGGAGATAATGGATACTCAGAATATTTAGAGTCCCAGATCAGTGATCCAGGTACACTGAAGCACAACCCTGCCTCAACTAGGAGATACCTTACTCCACCAGAACCCTACACACAGACATAGAAGAAGGAAGAAAATGACAGATAGAAGAACAGAGAAGTTTCCTGAATTCAGAACATTGGACTGTCACCATTAGAGCGTTTAAAATTAGAAAAACTGATTATCAAGTGTTGTTAGGATTTGGAACAACTATAACTCTAACACATTGCTGATGGGAACGTAAACACTTAAGAAAACAGTTTGGCCATTTTTTAATAAGTTAAACATATGCCTACCACAGTATCTAGCCTTTCCACTACTAGGTATTTAATCAAGAGACATACAAGCATATGACCATGCAAAGACTTGTACATAAATGTACACAGCAGTTGTAGTAGCCAAAAACTGGAAGTAAATGTTTCCAGTTGAGTGGATAAAGAAACTGTGGACAATCCATACAATGAAAGATTACTTGACAATTAAAATGAATAAACTATTTATATAAACCACAACATAAATTAATCTCAAAATAATTTTGCTGACTGAATGAAGCTGGGTAAAAAAGTACATACTATGATGATTCAGTTGATACAAAATTTTAGAAAATGCAAAAATTTGTAATAATATCAAGCATATTAGTAGTTGCCTGGGGACAAGTATGGGGTGAGAAATGAGGCTGGGGGAAGGACAAGACAGAAGCATTACAAAGGAGTAGACTGCATTAATCATACCCATTTCCCCTTACAGATTAGCTTGTGGTCCTACACTGACTAGCCATTAACTGGGAGGACTCTACTTTAGTTTCACTTGAAGGCTAATCACGAAATGAGTTAGATGAAGATTAGAACTCCAGGCAGATTATTCAAAAATAGAGCAATTATTCTTTTCAACCTCCTTCCAGGGTGTTTGAGAGGAACCCATGAGTTAATGAATGGGAAAGATTTAGGGAAACAGTCTTGGAACGTGAGAAGTGTCAGAACATGCACAATTCTCTCCCAACCAGTCTCCTTTTTTCGATATTCTACCATGGGAAACTTGCCAGCTACTAATTCCCTCCCACACATCCTCCCTGAGTTCAAACTGCAGGGTTTCCCAGTCCACTATTAAATTACTCTGATTCATTGATTGACAAAATACAGTCAGGGAAACTAATTGTCCAACCTCTTCTCCTAGACAGCAACACAGCAACCGGTTATGCTCTTCTCTTTTCTACTCATTTGATTTATCTCCTATTTGTGCATTGTGGTAAACAGCTACTTTCTAATCACTCTGCCATATATGTGCTTACTCTGAATGCTTTATCACACCACCAACTGATGTCTTGTTAATACATCAGTTAGACAAACTTCAGAAATGCTCATCCCTGGGTAATGTGACAGGTGAAGAGTTAAAGACTGCCTAGAAAACAGAAAGATAGGTGTAACAGTTTTTATAGCTTGAATAGCTTGTGTTGGGTAATCAGTTTACCTCCCCAGAAAGCAGAATGGTTATATTGAAGGAGATGTTGTAGGGTTTGTATAGTTAGAAAAGATGTAAGACCATTAAGGGTCTAGGGACCACTGATGTGGTGCTATCTTTCCAGAAAATAGAGAAAGTTCGTTAAGAAAGTGTGTGCGAGGAGGTGAATAGAATAGAATTGCCACCAGGAAGGTTATGAACTAGTGTGCTATCAAAAGCAAGACCTGGACAGATACTGAATTCAATAAGATGAAGGTTCTAAACATAAGGAGCTGAAAATAAAGTTGTTCAGTGGAATTCCTCTGCATTATTTGGAATAAGCATTTTATTTCTGTAAGGTGCTTGGTGCAACAAGAAATTGTCAGTAAGCTGGCTGCTAAGGAAAGGAAGTCCTTGTTATCCGATTATTTTGCTGAGCATCCAAATAACTTTGAAGATTATTCGAGACATAATTATTGATCACTTATGATATATTGGGTATTTTACAATAATAAATAGAACAAAGTCATTGTTCATATAGGGCTTAGAGTCTATCAGAAAAAAAATGTGCCATTAAGCTAATAGATAAGGCAAAAGGAAAAAAATGCACAGATTACGAAAAGTGCTATGAAAGCAACTAACAGTAATGTGAGAGACAGTGAAAGTAGAGGACTGGGGATGAAACTTTATATTGGTTGCCCAGGGAAGCTTTACTCTGTGAAGGTAGCTATAAGCTGGCACCTATAGGATGAAAAGAAGCCAACCATGCTAAGATATGGGGGAAGAGGATTCCAAGCATAGAAAACATCAAGAGCAAATGCTTTATCTTGAAAATAGAAGGGTAGAGAGACCACTTTGGCTGGAGCACAGTGAATGAGGGACAGAGCGGGATGAGACAAGGTTTGAGAAGTAGGCCAGGTCCTAGAGGTGTTTGTAGGCCTTGGAAAGAACTTTGAACTTTATTTTGAATGCAGTAAGATACTTTGAAGTGTTTTATGCAGGAAAATTATATCTGTATTACAGTTGCTAGGTTCAAAATGTTTTCTAGGGGAGCTGTGGGCAAAGGTAAAAGCAGGAAGAAAGCCATTGCAGTAATCCATATGAAAGATGTTGATGAAATAGATACAGAGAGAACTGGACTGATTTGAACTTTATATTCTTTTAATTTTTTATTTTTTTTATTTCATAGCTACATACTAGGTACATATATATATGGGATACCTGAGATGTTTTGATACAGGCACTCAATACATAATAATCACATCATGGAGAATGGGGTATTTATTCTCTCTAGCATTTATCATTTGTATTACAAACAATACAACTATACAATTGTAATTGTTTTAAAATGTACAATTAAATTATTATTGACAATCATCATCCTGTTGTGCTATCAAATACTAGTTCTTACTTATTCTTTGTAACTATGATTTTGTACTTATTAACCATCCTTATCTCACCCCCAGTCTCCACTACCCTTCCCAGTCTCTGATAACCAGCCTTCTGCTCTCTATGTCCACAAGTTCAATTTATTTGATTTTTAGATCCCACAAATAAATAAAAACATGTGATGCTTTTCCTTCTGTGTCTGGCATATTTCACTTAACATAATGATCTCCAGTTCTATTCATATTGTTGCAAATGACTGGATCTCATTCTTTTTTATGGCTGAATAACACTGCATCACGTATACGAACCACACTTCCTTTATGTATTCATCTGTTACTAGACACTTAGGTTGCTGCCGAATTTTAGCTATTGTAAACAGTGCTGCAACAAATACAGATTGCAGATATCTCTTTGATATTTCTCTCTTTTGGGCATATGCCCAACAGTGGGATCGCTGGATCATATGGTAGCTTTATTTTAAGTTTTGTGAGGAAACTCCAAACTGTTCTCTATAGTGGTTGTGTTAATTTAGATTTGCACCAACAGTTCTACAAGGGTTCCCTTTTCTCCACATCCTCATCAGCATTTATTATTGACTGTCTTTCAGATATACTCCATTTTAACTAGTGTGAAATAATATCTAATTGTAGTTTTGATTTGCATTTCTTTGATGATCAATGATATTGAGCACCTTTTCATATGCTTGTTTGCCATTTGTATGTCTTCTTTTGTGAAATGTGTATTCAGATCTTTTGCCCATTTTGATACAATTATTACATGTTTTCCTATAGAACTGTTTGAGTTCCTCATGTATTTTGGTACTTATACATTTCTTGCTTAGTACTGCTATCACTGTTTTTCATTAGCTTTGGTATAACATGTTTCCATATAGTTCAAAGAAATTTTTCAATTTACTTCTTAATTACTTAATTGACCTCCTGTTCATTTAGGAGCACATTGTTTAATTTCCATTTGTTTGCATAGTTTCCAAAATTTCTCTAGTTGTTGATTTCTAGCTTTATTCCATGTGGTCAGAGAAGATGCTTGATAGTATTTTATTTTCTTTCTTTCTTTTTTTTTTTGTGACCTAACACACAGTCTATCCTTGAGAATAATCCACATGCTGAGGAAAAAAGTGTGTATTCTGCAGCTTTTGGATAAAGTGTTTTGTAAATATCTCTTAAGGTTCATTTGGTCTACAGTGCAGGTTAAGTTTAATGTTTTTTTTTGTTGTTGATTTTCTGTCTGGGAGACCTTTCCAATGCTGAAAGTGGGGTGTGGAAGTCTTCAGCTATTATTGAAGTGAGGTCTATCTCTCTCTTTGGCTCTGTTTATATTTGCTTTCTATATCTGAGTGTTTCAGTGTTTGGTGCATACATATTTACAATAGGTATATCTTCTTGCTGAATTAACCTCTTTATCATTATGTAATAACATTTTTGTTTTATCTTACACTATTTGCCTCTAAATCTATTTGTCTGATATAAGTATAGTGACTCCTGTGCAATTTGGTTTCCATTTGCACGGAATATCTTTTTCCATCCCTTTACTTTCAGCCTATGTGTATCTTTACAGTGGAAATATGTTTATTGTAGGCAGCAGATCATTGAGTCTTCCTTTTTCATACATTTAGTGACTCCATATATTTTATTGGAGAGTTAATTCATTCACATTCAGTGTTATTACTGATAATTGAATCATGGGGGCAGTTAACCTCCATGCTGTTTTCATGATAGTGAGTGAGTTTTCACAAGATCTGATGGTTTTATAAGAGGCTTCTCCCCTGATTTATTCTGCACTTCCTGGATGCTGTCACGTGAAAAAAGGACGTATTTGCTTCCCCTTCCTCCATGATTGTAAGTTTCATGAGGCCTTCCCAACCATCCTGAACTGAGTCAATTAAATCCATTTTCTTTATACATTACCCAGTCTTGGGTATATCTTTATTAGCAGCATGAGAACAGACTAATACACCCAGGTACTACATCGAGGGCCTTGGGTGAGCCTCTGAGACTTGCTAGCTTCAGGTGAGACTCAGCACATTACCAGCTGTGGTGGATATGGGATGAAGCTCTTTCTGCATGAGAAAAACAGAGAAAAAGAAAAGGAGACTTTGTCTTTCACCTTATATACCAGCACAGCCACAGGATGTGTCAAGCACCAAGAAGACACTTCAAGTCCTTGATTCCAGGACTTGGAATCTGAGGCCAGGCAGCATTCATGAAAAGATGACCTAAGAGACCTTGGGAACATCAGCGACAGTCTAGCAGTACTCCCTGTGGCCTGGGGTGGTGGTAGTTATGGAGTGAGGCCCCTCTGCCTTTGGAAAGGGGAGGAAAAAATGGGAAGGACTGAACCTTGTGGTTTGAGTGCCAGCACGGCCTCAATACAATAGAACACCAAGTAGACTTCTAAGGTTTTTGACTCTAGTCGCTGAGTGCCATAAGGCACTTTTGGACACACCCAAGGCCTGGGGACCTGGCTGCCCCGGAGTGAAAAATCACAAGCTTGGCTGGTTTTGCTACCGGCTGATTGTAGAGGCCCAGAGCCTAGAGCTAACATAAGCAGTAGCCAGGAAGTGGTTATAGTAGGCCTTGGGTGAAACCCAGTGCTGTACTGGCTTCAGATTTCACCCAGCGCAATCACAGTGGTGGTGGTCCAGGGGTGCTTGTGTCACTCTATTCTCAGGTTTAGGTGACTCAGGAGAGAGAGAGAGAGAGAGAGAGAGAGAGAGAGAGAGAGAGAAACTCTGATCGAGAGAAAGTAAGGGAAGAAAACAAGTGTCTCTGCCTGGTAATCCAGATAATTCTATCAAACCTTGTGTAAGATCATCAAGGCAGTAACTCTATGAATCTGCAAGAATTACACTGTTACTGGGTTAGAGATGCCTTCTAAAGTGAATGCAGCTTAGATCATAATACCGAAGTCCTTTCAAATATCTGAAAAGCCTTCTCAAGAAGTACAAAAAAACCCAGACAGTGAAGACTACAAGAAATACCTCACTTCGATGACTAGAAACCAAAGAATATCCACTAGAATCAATTCAAGAAAACATGACTTAACGAAATGAAACAAATAAGGCCAAAGGGACCAATTATGGAGAAACAGAGATATGTAAACTTTCAGACACAGAATTTGAAATAGCTGTGTTGAGGAAACTCAAAGAAATGTAAGATAACACAGAGAAGGAACTCCGTAGTCTATCTGATAAATCAAACAAAGAGACGGAAACAATTAAAAATAAACAAGCAGAAATTCTGAAGCTGAGAAATGCACTTGGCATACTGAAGAATACATCAGAGCATTTTAATATCAGAACTGATCAAGCAGAAGAAAGAATTAGTGAGCTTCAAAACAGCCTATTTGAAAATAAATAGTCAAAAAAGACAAAAGAAAAAACATGTGTGCTTACCCTATCTAGAAAATACCCTGAAAGGGGCAAATCTAACAGTTGATGGCCATAAAGAGGAAGCCGAGAAAAAGATATGGGTAGAAAGTTTATTCAAAGGGATAACAGAGAACATCCCAAAACTAGAAAAAGATATCAATGTTCAAATATGAGAATGTTATAGAATACCAAGCATATTTAACCTAAAAAAGACTATCTCAAGGCATTTAATAAACTTCCAAAGGTCAAGGATAAAGAATAGATCCTGTAAGTAGCAAAAAGAAAGAAAAAATAGCATACAATGGAGCTCCAATACATCTGGCAGCACACTTCTCAGTGGAGATAGTACAGGCCAGGTGAGAGTGGCATGACATATTTAAAGTACTGAAGGAAAGAAACTTTTTATCCTAAAATAGTATATCTGGTAAGAATATTATTTAAACATGAAAGACAAATAAAGGCTTTCCCAGAAAAACAAAAGCTGAGGGGCTTTTATCAATACTAGACCTACATGAAATGCTAAAAAGAGTACTTCAATCAGAAAGAAAATGACATGAATGATCTCAAAGCAAAGCCATACAGTGGATACACAAAAAAATTAAATACAACAAACAAAATCATACAACCAGAGAAAATCACCTTCACTAGAGGAAGATGAAAAGGAAAAAAGAAGGAAGAGAAGAAAAAAAAAACTACCAGAAAACAAATAATAAAGTGGCAAGAATGAGTCCTTCTATATCAGTAATAACATTGAATGCAAATGGACTAAACTCTCAAATCGAAAGACGTAGACTGAATGGATGAGAAAGCAATAACCATTGATCCCACAAGAAACACCTTTCACCTACAAAGACATACATAGTCTGAAAATAAAGGGATGGGAATACATATTCTATTTCAATGGGAAGCAAAATGGAGCAAGAACTGCTATACTTAATATCAGAAAAAAATAGATTTCAAGACAAAAACTGCAAGAAGAGACAAAGAAGGTCGCTATGATAAATGGGTCAATACTGCAAGAGTATATGACACTTTTAAATATATATGCACCAAATGCCAGAGCACCCAGATATATAAAGGAAATGTTAGAGCTAAAGAGAGAGATAGACTCCAATACAATAATAAGTGGAGGTGAAGCATTTTCTCTGAGAACAGTGAAATAAAATTAGATATTAATAAAAAGGGAAAATTTGAAAACTATACTAATACATGAAAATTAAACAATATACTCCCAATTGACCAGTGGGTCAATGAAGAATATAAGAATAAAATTGGGCCGGGCGTGGTGGCTCAAGCCTGTAATCCCAGCACTTTGGGAGGCCGAGGCGGGTGGATCACGAGGTCAGGAGATCGAGACCATCCTGGCTAACATGGTGAAACCCCGTCTCTACTAAAAAAATACAAAAAACTAGCCGGGCGTGGTGGCGGACGCCTGTAGTCCCAGCTACTCGGAGGCTGAGGCAGGAGAATGGCGTGAACCTGGGAGGCGGAGCTTGCAGTGAGCCGAGATCGCGCCACTGCACCCCAGCCTGGGTGACACAGCTCGAGACTCCGTCTCAAAAAAAAAAAAAAAAAAAAAAAAAAAAAAAAAAAAAAGAATAAAATTGAAATTTTTTTTCAATCAATGTAGAAACAACATACCAAGAATCATAGAATACAGCAAAAGAATTACTAAAAGGGAAGACTAGAGCAGTTAGTGCCTACACTGAAAAAGAGGAAAAACTTCAAATGAAAAATCTAAATGTATCTTAACCAGAAAAACAGAAGCTAACAAACACCAAAATTAGGTAAAGAAAATAATAATAATAATAATAATAATAATAATAATAATAATCAAGTCACAAATAAATGAAATTGAAATAAAAAATATGCAAAAGATTAATGGAACAAAAAATTGCGTTTTTAAAAAGTTAAATAAAAATTAGCCAAACTTTAGCCAGACTAAGTAAGAAAAAAAAGAAAGGAAACCAGAAATGAAAAATGCAACATTACAACTGATACTGCAGAAATGCGAATGATCATTAGTGGCTTCTATGAACAACTATTTGCCAATAAGTTTTAAAATGTAGAAGAAATGGACACATTTCTAGATATATACAAGCTATCAGCATTGAACTAGAAAGAAATCAAAACCGTAACACACTAATAACAAATAATGAGATTGAAGCCTTAATAAAGTCTCCCAGCAAATAAAAGCTTGGAACCCAACGGTTTCAGTGCTGAATTCTACCAAATATTGAAAGAATAACTAAAACCATTCCTATTCAAGCTATAATGAAAAATAGAGGATGAAAGAATATGTCCAAACTCATTCTATGGGGCTAGTATTGTGCTAATACCAAAAGCAGACAAAGATACATCAAAAGAAGAAAACCACAGGCCAATACCTCTGATAAAAATTGATGCAAAAATTTTCAACAAAATAGTAGCAAACTGAATTCAACAATACGTTAAAAAGATCATTCATCGATTCGGGGGCGGAGCAAGATGGTCGAATAGGAACAGCTCCAGTCTCCGACTCCCAGCACCGGCGACACAGAAGACAGGTGATTTCTGCATTTTCAACTAAGGTACTGGATTCATCTCACTAGGGAATGCGGGAAAGTCAGTGCTGGTCAGCTGCTGCAGCCCGACCAGCGAGAGCTGAAGCAGGGCGAGGCATCGCCTCACCTGGGAAGCAAAAGGGGGAAGGGAATCCCTTTTCCTAGCCAGGGGAACTGAGACACACAACACCTGGAAAATTGGGTAACTCCCACCCCAATACTGTGCACTACCAAGGATCTTAGCAAACGGGCACACCAGGAGATTATATCCCACACCTGGCCGGGAAGCTCCCAGTCCCATGGAACCTCCCTCATTGCTAGCACAGCAGTCTGCGATCTCCCTGCAAGGCAGCAGCCAGGCTGTGGGAGGGGCGCCCGCAATTGCTGAGGCTTAAGTACATAAAAAAAGGAGCTGGGAAGCTCCAACTGGGTGGAGCTCATAGCAGCTCAAGGAGTCCTGCCTGTCTCTGTAGACTCCACCTCTGGGGACAGGGCACAGCTAAACAACAACAACAAAAAAGCAGCTGAAACCTCTGCAGACACAAACGACTCTGTCTGACAGCTTTGAAGAGAGCAGTGGATCTCCCAACACGGAGGTTGAGATCTGAGAATGGACAGACTGCCTGCTGAAGTAGGTCCCTGATGCCTGAGGAACCTAACTGGAAGACATCCCCCACTAGGGGCAGACCGACACCCCACACCTCACATGGTGGAGTACACCCTTGAGAGGAAGCTTCCAAAGCAAGAATCAGACAGGTACACTCACTGTTCAGCAATATTCTATCTTCTGCAGCCCCTGCTGCTGATACCCAGGCAAACAGGATCTGGAGTGGACCTCAAGCAATCCCCAACAGACCTACAGCTGAGGGTCCTGACTGTTAGAAGGAAAACTATCAAACAGGAAGGACACCCATACCAAAACCCTATCAGCACGGCACCATCATCAAAGACCAGAGGCAGATAAAACCACAAAGATGGGGAAAAAGCAGGGCAGAAAAGCTGGAAATTCAAAAAATAAGAGCGCATCGCCCCTGCAAAGGAATGCAGCTCATCGCCAGCAACGGATCAAAGCTGGACGGAGAATGACTTTGACGACATGAGAGAAGAAGGCTCCAGTCCATCAAACTTCTCAGAGCTAAAGGAGGAATTACGTACCCAGCGCAAAGAAACTAAAAATCTTGAAAAAAGAGTGGAAGAATTGATAATTAGAATAATTAATGCAGAGAAGGCCATAAACGAACCGACAGAGATGAAAACCATGACACAAGAAACAAGTGACAAATGCACAAGCTTCAGTAACCGACTCGATCAACTGGAAGAAAGAGTATCAGCGATTGAGGATCAAATGAATGAAATGAAGTGAGAAGAGAAACCTAAAGAAAAAAAGAAGAAAAAGAAATGAACAAAGCCTGCAAGAAGTATGGGATTATGTAAACAGACCAAATCTACGTCTGATTGGGGTGCCTGAAAGTGAGGGGGAAAATGGAACCAAGTTGGAAAACACTCTTCAGGATATCATCCAGGAGAACTTCCCCAACCTAGTAGGGCAGGCCAGCATTCAAATTCAGGAAATACAGAGAACGCCACAAAGATACTCCTCGAGAAGAGCAACTCCAAGACACATAACTGCCAGATTCACCAAAGTTGAAATGAAGGAAAAAATCTTAAGGGCAGCCAGAGAGAAAGGTCGGGTTACCCACAAAGGGAAGCCCCTCAGGCTAACAGCAGATCTCTCAGCAGAAACTCTCCAAGACAGAAGAGAGTGCGGGCCAATATTCAACATTTTTAAAGAAAAGAATTTTCAACCCAGAATTTCATATCCAGCCAAACTAAGTTTCATAAGTGAAAGAGAATTAAAATCCTTCAGAGATAAGCAAATGCTTAGAGATTTTGTCACCACTAGGCCTGCCTTACAAGAGACCTTGAAGGAAGCACTAAACATGGAAAGGAACAACCGGTACCAGCCATTGCAAAAACATGACAAAATGTAAACACTATCGAGGCTAGGAAGAAACTGCATCAACTAACAAGCAAAATAACCAGTTAATATCATAATGGCAGGATCAAGTTCACACATAACAATCTTAACCTTAAATGGAAATGGACTAAATGGTCCAAATAAAAGACACAGACTGGCAAACTGGATAAAGAGTCAAGACCCATCAGTCTGCTGTATTCAGGAGACCCATCTCACATGCAGAGACATACGTAGACTCAAAATAAAGGGATGGAGGAAGATCTACCAAGAAAATGGAGAACACAAAAAGAGCAGGGGTTGCAATACTAGTCTCTGATAAAACAGACTTTAAACCATCAAAGATCAAAAGAGACAAAGAAGGCCATTACATAATGGTAAAGGGATCAATTCAACAGGAAGAGATAACTATCCTAAATATATATGCACCCAATACAGGAGCACCCAGATTCATAAAGCAAGTCCTTAGAGAATTACAAAGACCCTTAGACTCCCATACATTAATAATGGGAGACTTCAAGACCCCACTGTCAACATTAGACAGATCAATGAGACAGAAAGTCAACAAGGATTTCCAGGAATTGAACTCATCTCTGAAGCAAGCAGACCTAATAGACATCTACAGAATTCTCCATCCCAAATCAACAGAATATACATTCTTCTCAACACCACATCACACTTATTCCAACATTGACCACATAATTGGAAGTAAAGCACTCCTCAGCAAATGTAAAAGAAAAGAAAGTATAACAAACTGTCTCTCAGACCACAGTGCAATCAAACTAGAACTCAAGACTAAGAAACTCGATCAAAACCACTCAACTACATGGAAACTGAATAACCTGCTCCTCAATGACTACTGGGTACATAGCGAAATGAAGGCAGAAATAAAGATGTTCTTTGACCAATGAGAACAAAGATACAGCATACCAGAATCTCTGGGACACATTTAAAGCAGTGTGTAGAGGGAAATTTATAGCACTAAATGCCCACAAGAGAAAGCAGGAAAGATCTAAAACTGACACTCTAACATCACAATTAAAAGAACTAGAGAAGCAAGAACAAGCACATTCAAAAGCTAGCAGAAGGCAAGAAATAACAAAGATCAGAGCAGAACTGAAGGAGATAGAGACACAAAAAACCCTCCAGAAAAATCAATGAATCCAGGAGTTGGTTTTTTGAAAAGATCAATATAATTGATAGACCGCTAGCAAGACTAATAAAGAAGAAAAGAGAGAAGAATCAAATAGACGCAATAAAAAATGATAAAGGGGATATCAACACCACCCCACAGAAATACAAACTACCATCAGAGAATACTGTAAACACCTCTACGCAAATAAACTAGAAAATCTAGAAGAAAGGATAATTTCCTGGACACTTACACTCTCCCAAGGCTAAAACAGGAAGAAGCTGAATTCCTGAATAGACCAATAGCAGGCTCTGAAATTGAGGCAATCATTAATAGCCTACCAACGAAAAAAAGTCCAGGACCAGATGGATTCACTGCTGAATTCTACCAGAGGTACAAGGAGGAGCTGGTACCATTCCTTCTGAAACTATTCCAATCAATAGAAAAAGAGGGAATCCTCCCTAACTCATGTTATGAGGTCAACATCATCCTGATACCAAAGCCTGGCAGAGATACAACAAAAAAAGAGAATTTTAGACCAATATCCCTGATGAACATTGATGCAAAAATCCTCAATAAAATACTGGCAAACAGGATTCAGCAGCACATCAAGAAGCTTATCCACCATGATCAACTAGGCTTCATCCCTGGGATGCAAGGCTGGTTCAACATACGCAAATCAATAAACATAATCCAGCATATAAACAGAACCAAAGACAAAAACCACATGATTATCTCAATAGATGCAGAAAAGGCCTTTGACAAAATTCAACAGCCCTTCATGCTAAATACATTTGATAAATTTGGTATTGATGGAACGTATCTCAAAATAATAAGAGGTATTTATGACAAACCCACAGCCAATATCATACTGAATGGGCAAAAACTGGAAAAATTCCCTTTGAAACCTGGCACAAGACAGGGATGCACTCTCCCACCACTCCTATTCAACATAGTGTTGGAAGTTCTGGCTAGGGCAATCAGGCAAGAGAAAGAAATCAAGGGTATTCAGTTAGGAAAAGAAGAAGTCAAATTGTCCCTGTTTGCAGATGACATGATTGTATATTTAGAAAACCCCATTGTCTCAGCCCAAAATCTCCTTAAGCTGATAAGCAACTTCAGCACAATCTCAGGATACAAAATTAATGTGCAAAAATCACAAGCATTCTTATACACCAGTAACAGACAAACAGAGAGCCAAATCAGGAATGAACTTCCATTCACAATTGCTGCAAAGAGAATGAAATACCTAGGAATCCAACTTAAAAGGTATGTGAAGGACCTCTTCAAGGAAAACTACAAACCACTGCTCAGTGAAATAAAAGAGGACACAAACAAATGGAAGAACATTACATGCTCATGGAATCAATATCGTGAAAATGGCCATACTGCCCAACGTAATTTAGATTCAATGCCATCCCCATCAAGCTACCAATGAGTTTCTTCACAGAATTGGAAAAAACTGCTTTAAAGTTCATATGGAACCAAAAAAGACCCCGCATTGCCAAGACAATCCTAAGTCAAAAGAACAAAGCCGGAGGCATCACGCTACCTGACTTCAAACTATACTACAAGGCTACAGTAACCAAAACAGCGTGGTACTGGTACCAAAACAGAGATATAGACCAATGGAACAGAACAGAGTCCTCAGAAATAATACCACACATCTACAGCCATCTGATCTTTGACAAACCTGAGAAAAACAAGAAATGGGGAAAGGATTCCCTATTTAATAAATGGTGCTGGGAAAAGTGGCTAGCCATAAGTAGAAAGCTGAAACTGGATCCTTTCCTTACTCCTAATACGAAAATTAATTCAAGATGGATTAGAGACTTAAATGTTATACCTAATACCATAAAAACCCTGGAAGGACACCTAGGTAATACCATTCAGGACATAGGCATGGGCAAAGACTTCATGTCTAAAACACCAAAAGCATTGGCAACAAAAGCCAAAATTGACAAATGGGATCTAATTAAACTGAAGAGCTTCTGCACAGCAAAATTAACTACCATCAGATTGAACAGGCAACCTACAGAATGGGAGAATATTTTTGCAATCTGCTCATCTGACAAAGGGCTAATATCTAGAAGTTACAAAGAACTCAAACAAATTTACAACCCTATCAAAAAGTGGGCAAAGTATATGAACAGACAGTTCTCAAAAGAAGACATTCATACAGCTAACAGACATATGAAAAAATGCTCATCATCACTGGCCATCAGAGAAATGCAAATCAGAACCACAATGAAATACCATCTCACACCAGTTAGAATGGCAATCATTAAAAAATCAGGAAACAACTGGTGTTGGAGAGGATGTGGAGAAATAGGAACACTTTTACACTGTTAGTGGGATTGTAAACTAGTTCAACCGTTATGGAAAACAGTATGGCGATTCCTCAAGCATCTAGATCTCAAAGTACCATATGACCTAGCCATCCGATTAGTGTGTATGTACCCAAAGGATTATAAATCATGCTGCTATAAAGACACATGCACACGTATGTTTATTGCAGCACTATTCACAATAGCAAAGACTTGGAATCAACCCAAATGTCCATCAGTGACAGACTGGATGAAGTAAATGTGGCACATATACACCATGGAATACTATGCAGCCGTAAAATGGATGAGTTTGTGTCCTTTGTAGGGACATGAATGCAGCTGGAAACCATCATTCTCAGCAAACTATCACAAGAACAGAAAACCAAACACCGCATGTTCTCACTCATAGGTGGGAACTGAACTATGAGATCACTTGGACTCGGGAAGGGGAACATCATACACCGGTGCCTATCATGGGGAGGGGGGAGGGGGGAGGGATTGCATTGGGAGTTATGCCTGATGTAAATGATGAATTGATGGGTGCTGACGAGTTGATGGGTGCAACATGCCAACATGGCACAAGTATACATATGTAACAAACCTGCACGTTATGCACGTGTACCCTAGAACTTAAAGTATAATAATAATAATACTAAAAAAGAAAAAAAATAGTGTCATCATTTTATAAGTGAAGTTCGGGAGAAAACTTAAATGACTCATCCATGTCCTAATTTCTAAATATGACCACTGGCAAAAACTGCTGCCTGCATAAGATAACATAGAATGGAAAAACAAAATTATTATATGATATATATTTGGGTGTATATTATAAGCTATGTTTAATGTACATCAAAAGGAGAAAAATTATTACCTTTGCTTATGCAAAGCCAATATGTGATAAAAATGTTTATGATTTTATGTCACACTGAAAATAAACTCACATGCAAAGAAAAAAAAAATCATTTATCGTGAACAAGTGGGAATTATTCCTGAAGTGCAAAGAGTGTTCAATATACACAAATAAATCTATGTGATACATCTTATCAACAGAATGAAGAATGAAAACCATAATATCATTTCAACTGATGCTGAAAAAGCCTTTGATAAAATTTAACATTCCTTTATGATAAAAATCCTCAAAGAACTGGTGATAGAAGAAACATACTTGTACATAATAAGAGCTATATATGACAGACCCACAAGTAGTATCATACTGAATGGGGTAAAACTGAAGGTCCTTTCTCTAAGATCTGGGACAAGACAAGGATGCCCACTGTCATGACTGTTATTCAATATAGTACTGGAAATCCCAGCCAGAGCAATTAGACAAGAGAAATATATAAAGTGCATTCAAATTAGCAATAAAAGAAATCAAATTATTCTTGTTTGCAGGTAATGTGATCTTAGATTTGTAAAAACCTAAAGATGCCAAAATAAAACTCTCAGAACTGATAAGCAAATTTAGTACAATTGACGAATAAAAAAATTAGCATATGAAAATTGGCCACATTTCTATATGCCAGCGATGAACAATGTTAAAAAGAAATTTAAAAGGTAGTTTTATTTACAACAACCACAAATAACATTAAATACCAGCAAATAACCAAAGAAGTGAAAGATCTCTATACTGAAAACTATAAAACACTAATGAAAGAAATTGAAGGGAACACCAAAAAATATTTCATGTTTGTGGATTGGAAGAATCAATGTTGCTAAAATATCCATACTATACAAACTAATCTACAGATCCAACACAATCTCTATCAAAATCCCAAAGGGCTTCTTCAGAGAAATAAAAACAAAAAAACAATCCTAATATTTATATAAAACCACAAAAGACCCAGAATAGCCAGGACAATCCTAAGCAAAAACAGTAACAACAACAACAACAACAACAAAAAACACTCGAGGAATCATATTACTTGACTTAAAATTATACCACTGAGCTCTAGTAAGCAAAAGAGCATGGTACTGGCATAAAAACAGAGTCATAGACCAATGACACAGAATAGAGAACCCAAAAACAAATCGACACCCTTACAGTAAACTCATTTTTGACAAAGGTGGGGAAGACAGTCTCTTCAATAAATGGTACTGGGAAAACTGAATATCCATATGGAGAAGAATGAAACCATCACTTGCCATATGCAAAAGCAAAATTAAAATGGATTGAATAGATTACAGTCAGAGAGAGAGATTTGCTGATGCTGCTGACGTTGAAGATGGAGGAAGAAGACACAAGCAAAGGATTGCAGTGTTATTTTAAGATTCCTCATTTTCAGTCCATGTTGGGCAAGATGGCCCAATAGAAAATGGTTCAGTCTTGCAGCTCCCAGGAAGACCAATGCAGAAGGGGGTGATTTCTGCATTTCCAACTGAGATCAGGAGATTCCTTCGTGTGACTACACCTCTGGGGCCCTGGGTTTCAAGCACAAAACTGGGTTGTTGTTTTGGCAGATATCGAGCTAACTGAAGCAGTTTTTTTCATACCCCAGTGGCACCTGGAACCCCAGAAAAATAAAACTGTCCACTCCCCTTGAAAGGGGGCTGAAGCCTGGGAGCCAAGTTGTCTTGCTCAGTGGGTCCCTATCCCACGGAGCCCAGCTAGATGCACTGACTTGAAATTCTTACTGCCAGCACAGCAGTTGGAAGTTGACCTGGGATGATCAATCTTGTTCGGTGGAGGGGCTTCTGCCATTACTGAGGCTTGAGTACACTGTTTACCCCTGACAGTGCTAAGGAGGCCAGGAGGTTTTAACTGGGCGGAAATCACCACAGTGTAGAAAAGTTCCTATGGCCAGACTGCCTCTCTAGATTCCTCCTCACTGGGCAGGGCATTTCTGAAAGAAACGCAGCAGCCCCAGCCAGAGGTTTGTGGATACAACTCCCATTTTTCTGAGACAGAGCACCTGGGAGAAGGGGCAGCTGTGGGCACAACTTCAGCAGACTTAAACTTTTCTGCCTCTCAGCTCTGAAGGCAGTAGCAGTTGATTCTGACAAGGAGGATTCTCCCAGCACAGCACTTGAGCTCTGCTAAAATATAGAAGGCCTCTTAGAGTGGACCCCTGACCACTGTCCCTCCTAGCTGGGAAACACCTCCCAACAGGACTTGACAGACACCTCATATAGGAGGGCTCCAGTTCGCATCAAGCTGATGCCCCTTTGGGATAAATCTTCCAGAGGAAGTAGCAGGCAGGAATGTTTGCTGTTCTGCAGCCTCCACTGGTGACACCCAGGCAAAAAAGGATCTGGAGTGGACCTCCAGCAAACTGCAGCAGACCTGCAGAACTGGGACTTGACTGTTAGAAGGAAAATTAACAAACAGAAAGCAACAATATTAACAAAAAGGACCCCCAAACAGTAACTTCATCCAAAGGTCATCAGCTTCAAAGATCGAAAGTAGATAAATCCATGAAGATGAGGAAAAACCAGCACAAAACTGCTGAAATTTCCCAAACCCAGAATGCCTCTTCTCCTCCAAATGATCCCAACTCCTCTGCAGCAAGAGCACAAAACTGGATGGAAAATGAGATTGGCAAATTGACAGAATGTGGGTGATAACAAAATACACTGAGCTAAAAGAGCATGTTCTAACCCAATGCAAGGAAGCTAAGAACCTTGATAAAATGTTACAGGAACTGCTAACTAGAATAACCAGTTTAAATAGGAACATAAGCTGATGGAGCTGGAAAACACAGCATGAGAACTTCGTGAAGCATCTGCAAGTATCAGTAGTCAAATCGATCAACTGGAAAAAAGGATATAGGAGACTGAAAATCAAGTAAGCCAAGGTGGCCAAATAGGAACAGCTCCAACCTCCAGCTCGCAGCATGAGTGAAAAAGAAGATGGGTGATTTCTGCATTTTCAACTGAGGTACCAGGTTCATCTCATTGGTGTATGTTGGACAGTCGATGCTGGTCCACAGGTGCAGCCCGACCAGCCAGAGCTGAAGCAGGGTGAGGCATCACCTCACTTGAGAAGTGCAAGGAGGAAGGGAATTACTTTTCTTAGCCAAGGGAAATTGAGACACACAACACCTGGAATACACCCTAATACTATGCCTTACCAAGGGTCTTAGCATACGGCACACCAGGAGATTATATCCCACACCTGGCCCAGAGGGTCCCAGGTCCAAAGAACCTCCCTCATTGCTAGCACAGTAGTCTGAGGTCTAACTGCAAGGCAGCAGCAAGACTGGGGGAGGGGTGCCCACCATTGCTGAGGTTTAAGTATGTAAACAAACACTCCAGGAAGCTCGAATTGGGTGGAGCCCACTGCAGCTCAAGGAGGCCTGCCTTCCTCTGTAGACTCCACCTCTGGGGACAGGGCATAACCAAACAAAAAGCAGCAGAAACCACTGCAGATGTAAAAGTCCCTGTGTGACAGCTTTGAAGAGAGCAGTGGTTCTCCGAGCATGGAGATTGAGATCTGAGAACGGACAGACTGCCTGCTCAAGTGGGTCCTTGACCCCTGAGTAGTCAAACTGGAAGACATTCTCCACTAGGTGCAGACCAACACCTCACACCTCACACAGCTGGTTACATCCCTGAGACGAAGCTTCTACAGCAAGAATCAGACATTAAATTTGCTGTTCAGCAATATTCTATCTTCTGCAGCATCTGCTGCTGATATCCAGGCAAACAGGGTCTGGAGTGGACGTCAAGAAAACTCCAACAGACCCGCAGCTGAGGGTCCTGACTGTTAGAAGGAAAACTAACAAACAGAAAGGACACCCACACCAAAACTCCATCAGTACGTCACCATCATCAAAAACCAAAGGCAGATAAAACCACAAACATGGGGAAAAAGCAGGGCAGAAAAGCTGGAAATTCAAAATTTCTGAGTGCATCTCCCCCTCCAAAGGAACGCAGCTCATCGCCAGCAATGGAACAAAGCTGAATGGAGAATGACTTTGACGAGTTGAGAGAAGAAGGCTTCAATCGGTCAAACTTCTGAGAGCTCAAGGAGGAACTACGTAATCAGCACAAAGAAACTAAAAACCTTGAAAAAAAGAATGGATGAATGGATAATTAGAATAATCAATGCAGAGAACACCTTAAAAGAACAGATAGAGATGAAAACCATAACACAAGAACTACATGACAAATACACAAGCTTCAGTAACTGACTCAATCAACTGGAAGAAAGAGTATCAGAAATTGCAGATCAAACTATTGAAATGAAGTGAGAAGAGAAGTTTAGAGAAAAAAAGAGTAAAAAGAAATGAAAAAAGCCTCCAAGAAATATGGGACTTTGCAAAAAGACCAAATCTACATCTGATTGGTATGCCTGAAAGTGATGGGGAAAATGGAACCAAGTTGGAAAACACGCTGCAAGATATCATACAGGAGAACTTCCCCAACCTAGGAAGGCAGGCCAACATTCAAATTCAGGAAATACAGAGAATGCCACAAAGATACTCCTTGAGAAGAGCAACTCCAAGACACATAATTGTCAGATTCCTCAAAGTCGAAATGAAGGAAAAAATCTTAAGGGCAGCCAGAGAGAAAGGTCGGGTTACCCACAAAGGGAAGCCCATCAGATTAACAGCAGATCTCTCGGCAGAAACTCTCCAAGCCAGAAGAGAGTGGGGGCCAATATTCAACATTCTTAAAGAAAAGAATTTTCAACCCAGAATTTCATATCCAGCCAAACTAAGTTTCATAAGTGAAGGAGAAATAAAATCCTTTACAGGAAAGCAAATGCTTAGAGAATTTGTCACCACCAGGCCTGCCCTACAAGAGATCCTGAAGGAAGCACTAAACATGGAAAGGAACAACCGGTATCAGCCATTGCAAAAACATGCCAAAATGTAAAGACCATCAGTGCCAGGTAGAAACTGCATCAACTAACGAGCAAAATAACCAGCTAATATCATAATGACAGGATCAAGTTCACACATAACAATCTTAACCTTAAATGGAAATGGACTAAATGTTCCAATTAAAAGACACAGACTGGCAAACTGGATAAAGAGTCAAGACCCATCAGTTTGCTGTATTCAGGAGACTCATCTCACACGCAGAGACATACATAGGCTAAAATAAAGGGATGGAGGAAGATCTACCAAGCAAATGCAAAACAAAACAAAAACAAAAAAAGCAGGGGTTACAATCATAGTCTCTGATAAAACAGACTTTAAACCATCAAAGATAAAGAGACAAAGAAGGCCATTACATAATGGTAATGGGATCAGTTCATCAGGAAGAGCTAACTATCCTAAATATATATGCACCCAATACGGGAGCACCCAGATTCAAAAAGCAAGTCCTTAGAGACTTACAAAGAGACGTAGACTCCCATGCAATAATAATGGGAGACTTCGACACCCCATTGTCAACATTAGACAGATGAACGAGAAAGAAAGTTAACAAGGATATCCAGGAATTGAACTCAGCTCTGCACCAAGTGAACCTAATAGACATCTACAGAACTCCCCACCCCAAATCAACAGAATATACACTATTCTCAGCACCACCTCACACTTATTCCAAAATTGACCACATAGTTGGAAGTAAAGCACTCCTCAGCAAATGTACAAGAACAGAAATTATAACAAACTGTCTCTCAGACCACAGTGCAATCAAAATAGAACTCAGGACTAAGAAACTCAATCAAAACCAATCAACTACATGGAAACTGAACAATCTGCTCCTGAATGACTACTGGGTACATAATGAAATGAAGGCAGAAATAAAGATGTTCCTTGAAACCAATGAGAACAAAGATACAATATACCAGAATCTCTGGGACACATTTAAAGCAGTGTGTAGAGGGAAATTTATAGCACTAAATGCTCACAAGAGAAAGCTGGAAAAATCTAAAATTGACACCCTAACATCACAATTAAAAGAACTAGAGAAGCAAGAGCAAACACATTCAAAAGCTAGCAGAAGGCAAGAAATAACAAAGATCAGAGCAGAACTGAAGGAGATAGAGACACAAAGAAACCCTCCAAAAAAATCAATGAATCCAGCAGCTGGTTTTTGGAAAAGATAACCAAAATTGGTAGACCACTAGCAAAACTAATACAGAAGAAAAGAGAGAAGAATCAAATAGACACAATAAAAAATGAGAAGGGGGATATCACCACTGACCTTACAGAAATACAAATTACCATCAGAGAATACTATAAACACCTGTATGCAAATAAACTAGAAAACCTAGAAGAAATGGATAATTTCCTGGACTCTTACACTCTCCCAAGACTAAACCAGGAAGAAGTTGAATCCCTGAATAGACCATTAGCAGGCTCTGAAATTGAGGCAATAATTAATAGCTTACTAATAAAAAAAAGTCCAGGATCAGGTGGATTCACAGCCAAATTCTACCAGAGGTACAAGGAGGAGTTGGTATCATTCCTTCTGAAACTATTCCAATCAATAGAAAAAGAGGGAATCCTCCCTAACTCATTTTATGAGGTCAACATCATCCTGATACTAAAGCCTGGCAGAGACACAACAAAAAAGAGAGAATTTTAGACCAATATCCCTGATGAACATCGTTGCAAAAATCCTCAATAAAATACCGGCAAAACGGATCCAGCAGCACATCAAGAATCTTATCCACCATGAGTAGGCTTCATCCCTGGGATGCAAGGCTGATTCAACATACACAAATCAATAAATGTAATCCAGCATATAAACAGAACCAAAGACAAAAACCACATGATTATCTCAATAGATGCAGAAAATGCCTTTGACAAAATTCAACAGTCCTTCAAGCTAAAACCTCTCAATAAATTTGGTATTGATGGAACGTATCTCAAAATAATAAGAGCCATTTATGACAGGCAATCAGGCAAGAGAAAGAAATAAAGGGTATTCAGTTGGGAAAAGAAGTCGTCAAATTGTCCCTGTTTGCAGATGACATGATTGTATATTTAGAAAACCCCATCGTCTCAGCCCAAAATCTCCTTCAGCTGATAAGCAACTTCAGCAAAGTCTCAGGATACAAAATGAATGTGCAAAAATCACAAGCATTCTTATACACCAGTAACAGAAAACAGAAAGCCAAATCATGAATGAACTCCCATTCACAATAGCTTCAAAGAGAATAAAATACCTAGGAATCCAACTTACAAGGGATGTAAAGGACCTCTTCAAGGAGAACCACAAACCACTGCTCAGTGAAATAAAAGAGGACACAAACAAATGGAAGAACATACCATGCTCATGGATAGGAAGAATCCATATAGTGAAAATGGCCATACTGCCCAAGGTAGTTTGCAGATTCAGTGTTATCCCCATTAAGCTACCAATCACTTTCTTCACAGAATTGGGAAAAAATTGCTTTAAAGTTCATATGGAACCCAAAAAGACCCTGCACTGCCAAGACAATCCTAAGCTGAAAGTACAAAGCTGGAGGCATCACGCTACCTGACTTCAAACTATACTACAAGGCTACATAACTAAAACAGCATGGTACTTGTACCAAAACAGAGATATAGAACAATAGAACAGAACAGAGCCCTGAGAAATAATACCACACAGCTACAGCCATCTGATCTTTGACAAATCTGACAAAAACAAGAAATGGGGAAATGATTCCCTATTTAATAGATGGTGTTGGGGAAATTGGCTAGCCATAAGTAGAAAACTGAAACTGTATCCTTTCTTACTCCTTATGCGAAAATTAATTCAAGATGGATTAGAGACTTAAATTTTAGACCTAAAACCATAAAAATCCTAGAGGAAAACCTAGGTAATACCATTCAGGACATAGGCATGGGCAAGGACTTCATGTCTAAAACACCAAAAGCAATGGCATCAAAAGCCAAAATTGACAAATGGAATCTAATTAAACTAAAGAGCTTCTGCACAGCAAAAGAAACTACCATCAGAGTGAACAGGCAACCTACAGAATGGGAGAAAATTTTTGCAATCTACTCATCTGACAAAGGACCAATATCCAGAACCTACAGAACTCAAACACATTTACAGGAAAAAAACAAACAACCCCATCAAAAAGTAGGCAAAGGATATGAACAGACACTTCTCAAAAGAAGACATTCATACAGCCAACAGACACATGAAAACATGCTCATCATCACTGGCCATCAGAGAAATTGAAATCAAAACCACAATGAGATACCATCTCACACCATTTAGAATGGCAATCATTAAAAAGTCAGGAAACAATAGATGCTGGGCAGGATGTGGAGAAATAGGAACACTTTTACACTGTTGATGGGATTGTAAACTAGTTCAATCATTGTGGAAAACAGTGTGGTGATTCCTCAAGGATCTAGAAGTAGAAATACCATTTGACCCAGCCATACCATTACTGGGTATATACCCAAAGGATTATAAATCATGCTGCTATAAAAACGCATGAACACATATGTTTATTGCGGCACTATTCACAATGGCAAAGTCTTGGAATCAACCCAAATGTCCATCAGTGGCAGACTGGATTAAGAAATTATGGCACATATACGCCTTGGAATACTATGCAGCCATAAAAAAGGATGAGTTAGTGTCCTTTGCAGGGACATGGATGCAGCTGGAAACCATCATTCTCAGCAAACTATCGCAAGAACAGAAAACCAAACACCGCATGTTCTCACTCATAGGTGGGAATTGCACAATGAGATCACTTGCACACAGGAAGGGGAACATCACACAGTGGGGCCTATTGTGGGGAGGGGGAATGGGGGAGGGAAAGCATTAGGAGATATACCTAATGCAAATGTCGAGTTAATGGGTGCAGCACAGCAACATGGCACATGTATACATATGTAACAAATCTGCACATTGTGCACATGTACCCTAGAACTTAAAGTATTATATATATATAAAAAATCTTATTAAAAAAGAAACTCGCCTGCAGACAAGATTAGAGAATAGAGAATGAAAAGAAATGAACAAAACCTCCAAGAAATATGGGACTATGTGAAAAGACCAAACCTACAATTGTTTTGTGTACCTGAAAGCAGATCTCTCTGTAGAAATCATACAATCCAGAAGGCATTGGGGGCCAGTATTCAACATTCTTAACGGAAGGAATTTTCAACCCAGAATTTTATTTGCAGCAAACTAAGCTTCATAAGTGAAGGAGAAATAAAAGTAGACCAACATGGCACAAGTATACATATGTAACAAACCTGCACGTTATGCACATGTACCCTACAACTTAAAGTATAATAATAATAAATAAATTAAAAATAAAAAATAAAAAATAAAATCCTTTCCAGATAAGCAACTGCTGAGATATTTTGTCACCTTCAGACCTGTCTTACAGAATGTCCTAAAGGAAGCACTAAATATGGAAAGGAAAAACTGGTACCAGTCACTTCAAAAACACACCAAAATATGAAGATGAATGATGCTATGAAGAAACTGCTTCAACTAATGTGCAAAATAACCAGCTAGCATCATGATGACGGAATCAAATTCACACATAACAATATGAACCTTAAATGTAAATGGGCTAAATGCTCCCATTAAAAGACATGTGGCCAGGCGTGCTGACTGATGTCTGTAATCCCATCAATTTGGGAGGCGAAGACAGACAGTTCACCTGAGGTCAGGAGTTCGAGACCAGCCTGGCCAACATGGTGAAACCACGTCCCTACTAAAGATACAAAAATCAGCTAGGTGTAATGATGGGCACCTGTAACCCCAGCTACTCAGGAAGCTGAGGCGCTAGCATGGCTTGAACCCAGGAGGCAGAGTTTGCAGTGAGCCAAGATCACGCCACTGCACTCTAGCCTGGGCAACAGAGCAAGACTTGATCTCAAAAAATAATAATAATAAATAATAAAATAAAAATAGAAACAAAAGACACAGACTGGCAAATTAGATAAAGAGTCAAGATGCATCGGTGTGCTATATTCAGGAGACCCAACTCATGTGCAAAGACACACATAGGCTCAGAATACAGAGATGGAAGAATATTTACCAAGCAAATGGAAAAAAAAAAAAAAAACCGGCAGGGGTTACAATCCCAGTCTCTGACAAAACAGACTTTAAACCAACAAAAATCAGAAAGGACAAAGAAGGACATTACATAATGGTAAAGGGATCAATGAAACAAGAAGACTAACTACACTAAATATATATGTACCCATACAGGAGCAATCAAATTCTTAAAGCAAGTTCTTAAAGACCTACAAAGAGACTTAGACTCCTACACAATAATAATGGGAGACTGTAACACCCTACTGTCAATGTTAGACAGAATAATGAGACAGAAAATTAACAAGGACATCAAGTACTTCAACTCAAGTCTGGACCAAGTGGACATATTAAAAATCTGCAGAACTCTCCACCCAAAATCAACAAAATATACATTCTTCTCAGCACCACATAGCACTTATTCTAAAGTCGACCACATTATTGGAAATAAAACACTCCTCAGCAAATGCAAAAGAACGGAAATCATAACAAACAGTCTCTCAGACCACAGTGCAATCAAATTAGAACTCAGGATGAAGAAACTCACTCAAAACCACACAACTACATGGAAATTGAACAACCTGCTCCCGAATGAATACTGTGTAAATAATAAAATTAAGGCAGAAATAAAGAAGTTATTTGAAACCCATGAGAACAAAGAAACAATGTACCAGAACCTCTGGTACACAGGTAAAAGCAGTGTTTAGAGGGAAATTTACAGCACTAAATGCTCACATCAGGAAGCTGGAAAGATCTAAAACCAACTCCTGAGCATCAAAATTAAAAGAACTAGAGAAGCAAGAGCAAACAAATTCAAAAGCTAGCACAAGACAAGAAATAACTAAGATCAGAGCAGAAGAGAAGGAGATAGAGACATGAGCAACCCTTCAAAAAATCAATAAATTCAGAAGCTGGTTTTTGAAAATATTAACAAAACAGATAGACAGCTAGCTAGACTAATAAGGAAGAAGACAGAAGTAACAAACAGATACAATAAAAATGATAAAAGGGGATATCTTCACTGGTCCCACCGAAACACAAAACTACCATTAGAGAATACTATAAACACCTCTATGCAAATAAACTAGAAAATCTAGAAGAAATGGACAAATTCCTGGAAAAATATACCCTCCAAAGGCTAAACCAGGAAGAAGATGAATCCTTGAATAGACAAATAAGTTATAAAATTGAGGCAGTAACTAATAGGCTACCAACCAAAAAAAACCCAGGACCAGATGAATTCAGAACCGAATTCTGTCAGAGGTACAAAGAAGAGCTGGTACCATTCTTTCTGAAACTATTCCAAACAATAGAAAAAGAGGGAATCCTTC
Source organism: Theropithecus gelada (assembly GCF_003255815.1). NCBI lineage: Eukaryota > Metazoa > Chordata > Mammalia > Primates > Cercopithecidae > Theropithecus > Theropithecus gelada. The sequence continues at coordinate 87,304,329 of NC_037689.1, read as the reverse complement.
CTAACTCATTTTAAGAGGTCAGCATTACCCTGATACCAAAACCAGGCAGTGACACAACAAAAAAAATGAAGTTTCAGGCCAATATCCCTGATGAACTTCGATGTGAGTATCCTCAATAAAATACTGGAAAACCAAATCCAGCAGCACATCAAACATATCCACCATAATCAAGTTGGCTTCATCCCTGGGATGCAAGGCTGATTCAACATACACAAATCAATAAATGTAATCTATCACATAAACAGAACCAATGACAAAAACCACGTTTATCTCAACAGCTGCAGAAATGGTCTTCGATAAAATTAAACATTGCTTTATGCTAAAAACTCAATAAATTAGGTATTGATGAATCATATCTCAAAATAATAAGAGCTATTTATGACAAACCCGTAGCCAATATCATACTGAATGGGCAAAAGCTGGAAGTATTCCCTTTGAAAGCTGACACAAGACAAGGATGCCCTCTCTCACCACTCTTATTCAACATACTATTGGAAGTTCTGGCCAGGGCAATCAGACAAGAGAAAGAAATAAAGCCTACTCAAATAGGAAGAGAGGAAGTCAGGTTGTCTGCTTGCAGATGACATGATTGTATATTTAGAAAACCCCATCATCTCAGCCCAAAAAGGCCTTAACTGATAAGCAACTTCATCAAAGTCTCAGGATACAAAATCACTGTACAAAAATCACAAGCATTCCTATACACCAACAATATAGAAGCAGAGAGCCAAATCATAAGTGAATTCCCATTCACAATTGTTACAAAGGGAATAAAATACCTAGGAATACAACTTACAGAGATGTGAAGGACCTCTTCAAGGAGAACTACAAACCAATGTTCAAAAAAATAATAGATGATAAAAACAAATGAAAAAAGTTCCATTCTCATGGATGGGAAGAATCAGTATTGTGAAAATGCCCATAACGCCCAAAGTAATTTATAGATTCAATACTATCCCCATCAAGCTACCATTGATGTTTTTCATATGATTTGATACAACTACTTTTAATTTTATATGGAACCAAAAAAGAGCTTGTATTGCAAAGACAATTCTAAGTAAAAAGAACAAAGTTGGAAGCATGAGGAAACCTGACTTCAAACTATGCTACAAGGCTACAGTAACCAAAACAGCATGGTAGTGATACCATAAAAGATATGTAGACCAAATGAAACAGAAGAAACACCTCATAAATAACATCACACAACTACAACCAACTGATATTCAACAAACATGACAAAAACAAGCAATGGGGAAAGGATTTCCTATTTAGTAAATAGTGCTAGGAATACTGACTAGCCATATGCAGAAAATAGAAACTGGGCTCTTTCCTTACACCTTATACAAAAATTAACTCAAGACGAATTAAAGACTTAAATGTAAGACCTAAAACCATAAAAATCATAGAAGAAAACATGGGAATACCATTCAGGATATAGACATGGGCAAAGACTTCATGACTAAAACACTAAAAGCAATTTCAACAAAAGCCAAAATTGACAAATGAGGTCTAACTAAACTAAAGAGCTTCTGCACTGCAAAAGAAACTATCATCAGAGTGAACAGCAACCTACAAATGGGAGAAATTGTTTGCAATCTATCCGTCTGATAAAGTTCTAATATCCAGAATCTACAAGGAACTTAGACAAATATACAATAAAAAACAACCCCATCAAAAAGTGGGCAAAGGTTATGAATAGACATTTCTCAAAAGAAGACATGTATGTGGCCAACAAACAGATGAAAATATGCTCATCATCACTGGTCATTACAGATAGCAAATCAAAACAACAATGAGATACCATCTCATGCCAGTTAGAATGGCGATCATGAAAAGTCAGGAAACAACAGGTGCTGGTGAGGATGTGGAGAAATAGGAATGATTTTACACTGTTTTGGGGAGTGTAAATTATTTCAACCATTGTGGAAGACAGTGTGGTAATTCCTCAAGGATGTAGAAACAGAAATAACATCACACTCATTAAACCCATTACTGGGTATATACCCAAAGCATTGTAACTCGTGCTACTATAAAGACATGCACACATATGTTTATTGCAGCACTATTTGCAATTACAAAGACTTGGAACCAACTTAAAGGCCCATCATTGATAGATTGGATAAAGAAAATGTGGCACATATACACCATGGAATACTTTGCAGCCATAAAATGAATGCATTCAAGTCCTTTGCAGAGATATGGATGAAGCCGGAAACCATCATTCTCATCAAACTAACACAGGGGCAGAAAATCAAACACCGTATATTCTCACTCATAAGTGGGAGTTGAATCATGAGAACACATGGCCACAGGGAGGGGAACATCACACACTGGGGCCTGTTGGGGGGTGAGGACAAGGAGAGGGAGAGCATTAGGACAAATGATGCATATGGGGCTTAAAATCTAGATGACAGTTTGATAGGTGCAGCCAACCACCATGGCACATGTATACCTATGTAACAAACCTGCAGGTTCTGCACATGCATCCCAAAACTTAAAGTAAAATCACAATAAAATAAAATAAAACAGATTAAATACTTAAATTTAAGGTCTCGAGCTATGAAACTACTACCAGAAAACATTGGGGAAAATCTTCACCCCATGGGTCTGGGCAAAGATTTCTTGGGCAATGCACACAAGCACACATAACCAATGCAAAAACTGACAAATGGGATGAAATTAAAAAAAAAAAAAAGTTAAAAAAAAAAAAAAACCTTTTGCACAGCAAAGGATGGAGCAAACAATGTGAAGAGAAAACCTACAAAATGTAAAACAGAAAAAAACTGCAAACCACCCATCTGGCAAAAGATTAAACACCAAAATATGTAAGGAGCTCAAACAGCTTTATAAACAAAAATCTAACAATCCAATCAAAAATAAGCAAAATATCTAAATAAATATTTTTCAAAGTAAGACATATTTGTATGGCAAACAGGCTTATGAAAAGGTGCTCAACATCAGTGGTCATCAGTGAAATGCAAATGAAAATTACAAAGAGATATCATCTCACCTTAGCTAAAATGACTTCTATCCAAAAGACAGGCAATAACAAATGCTGGCAAGGATGTGGAGAAAAGGGAACCCTTGTACACTGTTGGTGGAACTGTAAATTAGTACAATCACTATGGAGAACAGTTTGTAGGTTCCTTACAATACTACAAATAGAGCTACCATATAATCCAGCAATCCCACTGTTGAGCACATACTAAAAAGGGAGGAAATCAGTATATCAAAGAGGTAACTACACTCCTATGTTTGTTGCAGCACTGTTTACAGAAGCTAAGATTTGGAAGCAACCTAAATGTCCATTAACAGATAAATGGATAAAGAAAATGTGGTACCTATACTCAATAGATACTATTCAGTCATAAAAAAGAGTGAGATCCAGTCATTTGCAACAACATGGATAGAACTGGAGATTTATTATATTAAGTGAAATACACAAGACACAAAAAGACAACTCATGTTCTCACTTATTTGTGGGATCTAAAAATTAAATAAACTGAATTCATCATGGAGATAGAGAGTAGGAAGATGGTTACCAGAGATGGGAGGGGTAGTGAGGGGCTAGGAGTGTGTTTCAGATGGTTAATGGTTACAGAAGCAATTAGTTAAAAAGAATGAATAAGACCTATTATTTGATAACACAAGGTGGCTATAGTCACTAACTTAGCTGTACATCTTTATATAACTTTAAGAGTTTAATTGAATTATTTGCAAGTCAATGGATAACTGCTGGAGGGGATGTATACCCCATTCTTAATGATGTGCTTATTTCACACTGCATGCCTGTATCAAAACCTCTCATGTAACCTGTAAATATATACACCTACTATATACCCACAAAATTAAAATTAATTAATTTAAAAAAAAATAATAAACACATGGTCTAATGGAACATAATAAAGATCACAGAAACAAATCCACGCTCCTACAGTAAGCCCATTTTTGACAAAAGAGCCAAGAATATACACAAGGTAATCAACATTCTCTTCAATAAAAGGTGCTGAGAAAACTGGATATCCATATGCAGAAGAATGAAACTAGACCCCTGTCTCTTACCATATACAAAAATCAAACTAAAATGGATTAAATGCTTAAATCTAAGACCTCAATCTATGAAACTACTAAAATAAAACTTTGGTAAAAATTTCCAGGACATTGGGTTGGACAATGATTTCTTCAGCAATACCCCATAAGCACAGGCAACCAAAGCAAAAGTGGACAAATGAGTGCACATCAAGTTAAAACGTTTCTGCACAGTAAAATATACTATAAAGAAAGTGACAAGACAACACACAGAATGGGAGAAAATATTTAAAAACTACCCATCTGACTGGAACACATAAGGAGCTCAAACACCTCTACAGGAAAAATGATAAGATCAAACATTTGGCAAAATATTTGAATAGACGTTTCATAAAAATGGCAAACAGGCACATGAAAAGATGTTCAACATCACTGATCATCAGAGAAATGCAAATCAAAATTACATTGAGATATAATCCCATTCCAGTTATGACCTCTTCTATTCAAACAGGCAATAACAAATGCTGGTGAGAATGTGTGTGGAGAAAAAAGGAACTCTTGTACACTGTTAATGGGAATGTAAATTAGTACAGCCCACTAAGGACAATAGTTTGGATGTTCCTCACAAAACTAAATATTGAGCTGCCATATGATTCAGCAATTGCCCTGTTGGATACATACCCCAAAGAAAGGAAATTAGTACATCCAAAAGATATCTGCACTCCTATGTTTGTTGCAGCACTGTTTATAATAGCTAAGATATGGAAGCAACCTAAGTGTCCATCCACAGATGAATAGATTTTAAAATGTGGTTTATATACAAGATGGAGCACTATTCAGCCATAAAAAGAATGAGATCCAGTCACTTACAACAACATGGATGGACCTGGAGATCACCATATTAAGTTAAATAAGCAAGGCACAGAAAGACAAATGCCACATGTTCTCACATATTTGTAGAATCTAAAAAGCAAAATAATTGAACTCATGGACATAGATACTAGAAGAATGGTTTACCAGAGGCTGGGAAGGGTAATAGAAAATTGTGGGGGAGGTGGACGTGGTTAATGGGGACAAAAATAATGAGAGAGTGAATAAGACCCACTATTTTGTAGCTCAACAGAGTGAGTGACTATAGTCATTAATAATTTAATTGTACATTTAGAAATAACCTAAAGTGTGTAATTGGATTGATTGTAACACAAAAGATAAATACTTGAGGATTTGGATACCCCATTCTCCAAGATGTGCTTATTTCAAATTACATACCTGTATAAAATATCTCATGTACCCTATAAATATATACACCTAGTGTGTGCCCACAAAAATTTAAAAATGTAAAAACCTTTAAAAAGATACAAGTAGTTTATGTACCGCAACCACAGTGTTATAACATTCTGTGTGCTTGCTATTACCGGTGAGTTTTGTACCTTCTGATGGTTTATTCTTGCTCATTGACATATTTTTCTTTTAGATTAAAGAACTTTCTTTAGCATTTCTTGTAGCACAAGTTTAGTGTTGATGAAATTCTTCAGTTTTGTTTGTCTGGGCAAGTCTTTATTTCTCCTTTATACTTGAATGTTATTTTTGCTGGATATACCATTCAAGAGTAAAAGTAATTTTTTTCCTTCCACATGTTAAATATGTCATGTAATTCTCTCCTGGCCTGGATGGTTTTCACTGAAAAGTTCACTGCTGGATGTACTGACGTTCCATTGTATGTTATTTACTTAGTTTCTCGTGCTGCTTTTAGGAAACTTTTTTAAAACATATAATGCTATTGCACACTTAATAGGTTATGGTATAGTGTAAACACAGCTTTTATATGCACCAAGAAACCAAAAATATATGTGTGGTTCTCTCTTTTTTTTATTATACTTTAAGTTCTAGGGTGCATGTGCACAACTTGCATGTTTGTTACATATGTATACATGTGCCACGTTGGTTTGCTGCACCCATTAACTCGTCATTTACATTAGGTATTTCTCCTAATGCTATACCTCCCCTCCTCCCCCCACCCCATGACAGGTCCTGGTTTGGTGTGTGATGTTCCCCGCCCTGTGTCCAAGTGTTCTCATTGTTCAATTCCCACCTACAAGTGAGAACATGCGGTTTTTTGTTTTCTGCCTTGTGATAGTTTGCTCAGAATGATGGTTTCCAGCTTCATCCATGTCTCTGCAAAGGACATGAACTCATCCACTTTTATGGCTACATAGTATTCCATGGTGAATATGTGCCACATTTTCTTAATCCAGTCTATCATTGATGGTCATTTGGGTTGATTCCAAGTCTTTGCTATTGTGAATAGTGCCGCAATAAACACACATGTGCATGTGTCTTTATAGTAGCATGATGTATAATCCTTGGAGTATATACCCAGTAATGGGATTGCAGGGTCAAATGGTTTTCCTAGTCCTAGATCTTTTAAGGAATTGCCACATTGTCTGGAGATGCTGCCTGGGAGCCAGGGATTGGAGTCAAAAACTTTAAAAATTTATCTTACATTCTATTCTATTGCAGTAAGCTGGCACTCAAACCACAATACAAAGTCCTTTCCACTCTTCCCTTCCCTTTCCAAAGGCAAAAATGCCTCTCCCTGTGGCCACCACCACTACCATTCCATGGGGAGTTCTGCCAGGCCACTGTTAATGTTCACTTAAAGCTTTGAAAGATTACTACAGTCAGCTTGTGGTGAATGCTTCCAGGACTGGGACTCACCCTTCAGGAAAGTGAGCTCCCCTCTGGCCCAGGGCAGGTCCAGAAATGCTGTCCAAGAACCTAGGTCTGGACTCAGGAACCCTAGGAGGCTGCTTGTTGCTCTATCCCACTGTCAGAGTGCAAGACAAAGTCCCCTTTACCCTTCCCTCTGCTTTTCTCAAACAGGAGTCTTTCACCATAGCCACCATAGCTGACTATGTGCTGAGGTACACCTGAAGTCACCATGTCTCAGAGCTCAAGGCCCATCGTATACTACCTGTGTATGAACGCTGGTTGTGCAGGGCCCAAAAGTTCTTTAGTCAGGAGGTGATAAATCTGGTCAGGACTGGGTCCTTCCCGTCTAGGTGCTCAGTTTCTCTTTTATCCAGGGTTGTCTAGAACTGTCATCTATGAGCTAGGGCCCGGAATAGGGGCCTTTTGACTGCCCAGTGCCCTGTCCTACTTTGGCTGAGTTGGTATCCAAGAGGCAAGATGAAGTCCTGCTTACTCTTTGCTCTCCTTTTCTTAACCAGAATGAAGAAGTCACTTTTGTTACTGTGAGCCATACTGCATAGGGCTTTGGGAGGGGTGGCACAAGCACTCCCTTATCCACCCTAGTCTACTGTTTCTGAGCCCAACCCAGCACTAAGAGTTGTGTAGGAACTAAGTACACTAAGAGTAACACTAAGAGTTGTATAGTCCTTGTGTCCTAGACTGCCTGTCAAGTTTACCTAGAACTCCAGAGCGCTATGGCCCATGCAGGTAAGGCTTGCTGAGAAACTCAAGTTCCAACCACTGGGATGGGCAAATCTTTTGTGACTAGGGCTTATCCAAATTCTCCTTCCATGGGTGGATGCTGACTGAGCCCAGCATGGTTTTGCTCTCCACTGAGACAGGGCAGCACAGAGTTCAATGTAAATTCCCCCAGTCCCTGCACTCTCCCTCCTCCAAGAGCACACATTCTCTCTTCATGCCATGTGGCCACAGCCAGGGCAGGGCAGAGGGGTGGCCTCAGCAATTCAAGAATGTCTCTTCCACCATCTTCAATGCCTCTTTCAACAATATGACATTAAAACCACATACTGTGATTGCTCACCTGATACGTGGTTCTTGTGAGAAAGTACTTTTCTGTGTGCAGATAGTTGTTAAAATTTAGTGTTCTTGTGAATGAAATGAATGGTGTAGCCTTCTATTCTCCCATATTGCTCCACTTCCCTAAAATTTCAATAGGAGTTGCATTAAACCTGTAAATCAATTTATAGAGAATTGACATCTTTATGATGCTGAGTCATCCAACTCATGAACATAGTATGCCTCTCTCCATTTATTTACATTGATTTGTTTCAGGTCTTTGTGTTTTCAGCATACAAATACTGTACACATTTTATTAAGTATATATCTGAGGAGTTCATTTTATTGGAGTGTATGTAAATACTTTAAATTAAGGTTTCCTCATTATCATTCTTAGTATCTAGAGATGTATCTGATTTCTGTGTGTTTATCTAGTATCCGAAGGCCTTGCTGAAGTCACTTATTATTTTTAGAAGTTGTTTTGTAGATTTATTGAGATTTTCTAGGAAGCAATTATGTCATCTATTAATAGGACAGTTTTATTTCTCCCTTTCCAATCCATATATCTTTTATTTGTTTTTCTTGCCTTGTTGCAGTGGTCAGAATTTCAACTACTATGTTGAATGATTGATAAGAGCAGAATTCTTGCCTTGTTGTTAATCATAGGAAAAGGAATTCAGTCTTTCATCACCAATTATATCAGCTGTAGGATTTTGGAGATGCAGTTTGTCAAGTTCTAACTATTCCTATCCTTAACTTGTTGAAACTATCTTTTATTTTATTTAATCATGACTGGGTATTGAATTACATCAAACACCTTTATTAATTAGTATCATCATATTTTTCTTATTTTTGGTGTGTTGGTATTATTGCATTACACTAATTTTTTTTTCTTTCTTTCTTTTTTTTTTTTTTTTTCTTTTTTTGAGATGGAGTCTCACTCTGTCACCCAGGCTGGAGTGCAGTGGCATGATCTCAGCTCAGTGCAACCTCAGCCTCCCAGGTTCAAGCAATCTTGCCTCAGCCTCCCAAGTAGCTGGGATTACAGGTGTACACCACCATGCCTGTCTAATTTCTGTATTTTTAGTAGAGACAGGATTTCACCATGCTGGCCAGGCAGGTCTCGAACACCTGATTTCATGATCTACCTGCCTCAGCCTCCCAAAGTGCTGGGATTACAGGCATGAGCCACTGTGCCCAGTCTTCTAATTCATTTTCAAAATCTGAATGGACATTGCATACCAGGAATGAATCTCACTTGGTCACATGATTTGAACATGGTTTGCTCATATTTAAATGTACACTTTTGTGTCTACATTTATGACAGATATGGTTATGCAGCTTTTTTTTTTTTTTCCTTTGTTTTGTACTTGTCTGGTTTTGGTAGTAGAATAATACTACCCTCACAAAATAAGTTGAAAGGTCTTCTTCTCTCTTTTATTTTCTGCAGGAGAAAGTGGAAAATTGATGTTAGTTCTTTTTCAATGTTTGATAACCATTGTGCAGTGAAACTATCTGTGCCAGAATATTTTTCTTCAAGTCTTTTAAATTATGAGTTCAACCTTTTAAACAGTTATAAGACTATTGAGAATACCCATTTAATCTAGGTAGAGTTTTGATAGTTTTTGATTTTCAAGGAATTGGTTCATTTATTATAAGCTATCAAATTTGTGAGTATTACATTGTTCATTGCATTCTCTTATTATAATTTTTATGACTACATAATCTCTAGTGATATTTTCTGTTTCATTCTCAATATTGATGATTTGATCTTCTCTTGTGTTTCTGCATCTTGTTCAGGGTTTATTGAATGTGTTTCTTTTTTTTTTTTTTTTCCCAAAAAAACCCTGCAACTTTTTGTATTATTGATTTCCTCCATTATTTTCCTAATTTTTAATTTTATTGGTTTCTCCTCTTCATTATTTTCTTTCTTCTACTTGCTTTCCTTTTTCTGTCTTAGTTTCTTGAGTTAGGAACTTTGAATATCATTTTGACACTTTATCTTATTTCCAATATAAGCATTTAGTTTTATATATTTCCCTCTCAGCACTACTTTAGATGCATCACATACATTTGGTATGTCATATTTTCATTTTTAATTAATTCAAAGCATTTTTACTTCTCCTGAGACTTCCTCTGTTACCTAAGTATTGTGCAGAAGTGTGTTATTTAATTTCCATGGGTTTAGGTATTTTTCAGTCATCTTTCTGTTTTTGAATTCTAGTTAGATTTGATAAGATTTGAATGATAATTCTGAAAGACAATCCAGAACTCTCCAATCCCAAATGTTGATAATCCTGAAAGATCAGAATTTCTATCTAAAATCCTAAAAAAAAAATCACAATTTGGAAAGATTAAATTTCTAAATATTGAAATCCTGAAAGGTGAATTCTGGAGAAGAGATTAGTGCATTTTTGGTTGTCTTCAGGATAATTACAAGATGTTAATTGCGTCATGTTGAGCACTATTACCTTGTTATTGTCTTTATCTGCATTTGGTGGAAAATTCAGATGAGTGAATTGGTCATGTAATATGGCAGTGTCTAGAACATCAGTTAAAAAATGCATTGTTTGCCTGTGTTGGTATTCCTTCCAGCTGATGATGTTCCAGGAGCTTTTAACAAATTAAAGCCTAATTTGTCTGAAGAAGTCAGCGAAGTTACTGGCTGGTTGAAAAAACAATTACATGCATGATAAGATAAGGAGACAAGCAAGAGTTTCTATTTGATTACCACTATAATTTCCACCAAATTTGTGGTTTGTATATCAGTGCATGCAGAATGGATTTCCATGTACCCCAAAAAACATAGAAGCATGGCACAGAAGATAGGAAAAATTAACAGGAAATGCTCATGTTGGTGTATATCAAATTAGAAGAATTTCAAAAACAGCAGTACATTCACAAAAAAACGTATGTGAATGTATTCTTCCAGGAGAGTCATGTTTTAAAAAAAATCACCTCTTCATCGTGGTGCGAGACTTCAAAATAGAGTCAATGCTTGTGAAAGTTGGTCAGCACTTACAAATTATCTCTGCACAATTGCCCATCATCTATTTCTGTAATACAATTTTCATGTCAAAAGTCTTTCTTAGATTTTTTAGGTTTTCTCTTTTCTTCTGTTTAGTTTCTTACCCACTATTTTAAATAGTCAGCATTATTTTTTATAATTTATTACACTGTGTATTTTATCTTTACATTATTTCTTATACTGGAGGTATAAATTGTGTGCAGACCTTTAGAGAGTTCTAATTCTTTTTAGGAACTATTCTTTTGCAAATTTGACTCCTTAAAAGTGCCTTATCACAACATTGACTTTGTGTGTAAGCATTGTATGTGCACATGAAAGTGTTAACACTTTCTCAATAAATGAAGAGATGTCTTTGTTGTACATTTACATTTGTGAAAGACAAAATTTCTGGATATGCCAACTCTTTGGGTGACTGCATATGCATTGCTAAACCACCCTGGTTTTTCAATCAATCTCAGTAAAATACTTAGGTTACTCATCACAGTATTTTAGATAACTGCAGTTATAAGGCTGAGTGTACACCATTACTAACCATAGTGATATATATTTTATGCATTTTCCTTTTTGGCTTGTTTCTTTATTAATTTGGTTCATCTGCTCATAACTGTTATGCCCGTGTGACTTCTGTTAGTATACTTGAGTGTTTATGCTTACAAAATTTACGTTATTATTGCCTATTTTGGTGTGTAACATGGCCTATAAAGTGTTATGTTTTGTTTTATATGATTCTCAAATAAATATCCTTTTAAAAATATAAATAATATCTTTAAAATTTGTTTGTATTTTTTTTTAAGCTACGTATTCAGGATTTTAGATTTTTGGGATTTTGGTCTTTTCAGATTGTAACATTTGGGATTATGGCATTCAGAATTGTGTCTTTCAGGATTATGATTGGCTTCTGATTACATAACGGTCAGATACATTTTGTATAATATCAATTTTTTAAGTTTTCGAGAATTTTTTTTATGGTGCAAGATGTGGTCTACCTCAGTGAATGTTCCATAAGAGCTTGATAAAATGTATATTCTGCTGTTGTTGAGTGGATTGATCTAAATAGCTTAGTGATATACTGTTGGATGATTGTGTTGTTCAGATCTATGTCCTTGACAATTTCTTTGTCTAGCAGTTCTAGCAGTTGCTGAGAGAAGTCTAAGTTCTCAACTACAATTTTAGATTTTTCTACTTTTCCTTTCAGCTCTATCAGATGTTGCACACATTTATGATTGTTATGTCTGCCTGATGACCAATCCTTTTTATCTGTTTTATCATTATATAATGTCCCTTTTCATTTCTAGTAATTTTCTTTTCTCTGAAGAAAAACTATTACCAGATATTGTCAGATATTAATTCAGCCGCTTGTTTGTTTTTAATGATTCATGTCTCTTTGGCATATTTTCTTTAATCTCTTTACACTCAACCGAGCTATGTCTTTGTTTTCAGGTGTGCTTCCCACAAATAGCATATAGTTAGTTTATGCTCTTTACACTCTGTCAGTATTTATCATTTCATTGTTCTATTTAGAACAATTTTATTTAAGGTAAATATATATATATTTTAGAATAAGTTTGTCTTTTTATTGTTTCCACCTTTGTTTTCTCTATTTCTAATTTCTCTCTTTCTCTTTTCTTGATTTCCTGAGGGTTATTTGTGGTTTTATCTGCCTCTGGTCTTTGATGATGGTGACGTACTGATGGGGTTTTGGTGTAGGTGTCCTTCCTGTTTGATAGTTTTCCTTCTAACAGTCAGGACCCTCAGCTGTAGGTCTGTTGGAGATTGCTTGAGGTCCACTCCAGACCCTGTTTGCCTGGGTATCAGTAGCAGAGGCTACAGAAGATAGAATATTGCTGAACAGCGAGTGTACCTGTCTGATTCTTTGGAAGCTTCCTCTCAGGGGTGTACTCCACCTTGTGAGGTGTGGGGTGTCAGACTGCCCCTAGTGGGGGATGTCTCCCAGTTAGGCTACTCAGGGGTCAGGGACCCACTTGAGCAGGCAGTCTGTCCCTTCTCAGATCTCAACCTCCATGTTGGGAGATCCACCACTCTCTTCAAAGCTGTCAGACAGAGTCGTTTGCATCTGCAGAGGTTTCTGCTGCTTTTTGTTGTGGTTGTTTAGCTGTGCCCTGTCCCCAGAGGAGGAGTCTACAGAGACAGGCCGGTTTCCTTGAGCTGCTGTGAGCTCCACCCAGTTCGAGCTTCCCAGCGGCTTTGTTTACCTACTTAAGCCTCAGCAATGGTGGGCGCCCCTCCCCCAGCCTCGCTGCTGCCTTGTGGTTAGATCACAGACTGCTGTGCTAGCAATGAGGGAGGCTCCGTGGGCGTGGGACCCTCCCGGCCAGGTGTGGGATATAATCTCCTGGTGTGCCCGTTTGCTTAAAGCGCAGTATTGGGGTGGGAGTTACCCAATTTTCCAGGTGTTGTGTGTCTCAGTTCCCCTGGCTAGGAAAAGGGATTCCCTTCCTCCTTGCACTTCCCAGGTGAGGTGATGCTTCGCCCTGCTTCAGCTCTGGCTGGTCTGGCTGCAGCAGCTGACCAGCACCGATTGTCTGGCACTCCCTAGTGAGATGAACCCAGTACCTCAGTTAAAAATGCAGAAATCACCGGTCTTCTGTGTCGCTCGCGCTGGGAGTTGGAGACTGGAGCTGTTCGTATTCGGCCATCTTGCTCCGCCCCCCAGCTTTGACTTCGGGTTATTTGAATAATTTTAAAATTCTATATTAGTTGATTTATAGTGTGATTTTAGTGTAATGATTTTGTATTTTTTGTAATGGTTGCTGTACGTATTATTATATATCTTATCAGTCTACTGATATTAACCAGTATTAACAGTTTACCACTTCAAGTGAAGTGTAGAAGTCTTCCATAGAGCTTTACCATTTCCCTTTACCTTTCCCAGTATTATCATTATCAGATAGTAGTATAATTTATCTTTCAATCATCAGTTATGAGTTAAAAACTCATAAGGTGAAGGATAATCTTTTGTTTGTCTCATGCGCTCTTTCTGTGTTGTTTCTTCTTTCCTGATGCTTAGGAATCCTTTTTTAAAAATTATTTCCATTATGTTTACAGAACATCCTTTAGCTAATATTTAAGGGCAGGTCTTATAGTGCCAAATTATTTTTGTTTTCCTTTGTATATCTTTATTTTTCTTTTGTTCCTGAAGTATGGCTTTGTCAAAGGTAGAATTCACAGTTTATAGTTTTTTTTTCTTTCATCACTTCAAAAATATGTCTTTTGTTTCTTGCCTTCATGACTTCAGATGAGAAATCTGCTGCTTTTAAAATTGCCCATTCCTGGTAGGTAACGCTTGGTTTCTCTCTGGCTGCTTTCAAGATTTTAGTTTTCTAAAGAAAACTAAAATCTTTAACTTTCAGAAGATTAATTATGATGTATCTTGACAGAGATTTCTTTGAGTTTTTCCTGCTTGGGCTCCTCATCATCTTGCATCTGTAAGTTTCTTTCTCTAGTCAAATTTGGGAGGTTTTCAGCCACTATATTTTTGTAATGCTCTTTTGGACTCATTGTCTTTTTTTTTTCTCTTTCTAGGACTCCAATGATAAAAATGGTGTACCTTTCATTATTGTTTCAAAGATCTCTTTGGTTCTTTTTATTCTTTTTCAGTCTATTTTCTCTCTGTTTTTAAGATTAGGTTCTTTCAATTTATATTTTCTCAAGTTCACTCCAATGCTTTGCCAAGTCCACCTCATTATTAAGCCAATTAAGCAAGCTTTTTCTTCTTTTATTGTTTTTGTTTAGCTCTTTAATTTTCATTTCGTCCTGGAACATAAGTCTTTCATTTTATTTTTTCCTATATTTGTATTGAGATATTCTATATTGCCGTTGTCTGTGGGAAAGAGCGGCTGTGGGTGCAGCTTCAGCTGACTTAAACATTCCTGCCTGAAGAGAGCAGCAGATCTCCCAGCACAGTGCTTGAGCTCTGCTAAGGGCCAGACTGCCTCCTCAAGTGGGTCCTTGACCCCTGTACCTCCTGTTTGAGAGACACCTCCCAGGAGGGGTCAACAGACACCTCATACAGGAGAACTTTGGCTGGTATTTGGTGGGTGCCCCTCTGGGATGAACCTTCCAGAGGAAAGGGCAGGCAGCAATTTTTGCTGTGCTCCAGCCTCTGCTGGTGATACCCAGGCAAACAGGGTCTGGAGTGGACCTCCAGCAAACTCCAGCAGACCTGCAGCAGAGGGCCTGACTGTTAGAAGGAAAAATAACAAACAGAAAGGAGTAGTATCAACATCAACAAAAAGTACATCCACACAAAAACTCCATCTGAAGGTCACCAACACTGAAGACCAAAGGTAGGCCGGGTGTGGTGGATTATGCCTGTAATCCCAGCACTTTGGGATGCCAAGGAAGGTGGATAATAAGGTCAGGAGATCGAGACCATCCTGGCAAACTTGGTGAAACTCTGTCTTTACTAAAAATACAAAAAATTAGCAGGGCGTGGTGGCAGGTGCCTTTAGTCCCAGCTTCTTGGGAGGCTGAGGCAGGAGAATGGCATGAACCCAGGAGGTGGAGCTTGCAGTGAGCCGAGATCATGCCAATGCACTCCAGCCTGGGCAACAGAAAAGATTCTGTCTAGAAAAAAAAAAAAAAAAAAAAAAGACCAAAGGTAGAGAGATCCACAAAGATGAAAGAAACCAATGCAAAAATGCTGAAAATTCCAAAACCCAGAATGCCTCTTCTCCTCCAAAGGGTCACAACTCCTTGCCAGCAAGGGAACAAAACTGGACAGAGATTGAGTTTGATGAATTGACAGAAGTAATCTTCAGAAGGTGGGTAATAACAAACTCCTCCAAGCTAAAGGAACATGTTCTAACCCAATGTAAGGAAGATAAGAACCTTGATAAAAAGGAGAGGAATTGCTAACTAGAATAACTAGTTTAGAAAAGAACATAAATGACCTGATGGAGCTGAAAAACACAGCACAAGAACTTCATGAAGCATACACAAGTATCAATAACCAAATCAATCAAACAGAAGAAAGGATATCAGAGATTGAAGATCAACTTAATGAAATAAAGCAAGAAGACAAGAATAGAGAAGAAAGAATGAAAAGGAACAAACAAAGCCTCCAAGAAATATGAGTCTATGTGAAAAGAACAAACCTACATTTGATTGGTATACCTGAAAGTGATGGGGAGAATGGAACCAAGTTGTAAAACACTCTTCAGTATATTATCCAGGAAAACTTCCACAACATAGCAAGACAGGCCAACATTCAAATTCAGGAAATACAGAGAACACCACAAAGGTACTCCTCAAGAAGAGTAACCCCAAGACACATTGTTATCAGATTCACCAAGGTTGAAATGAAGGAAAAAAATGTTAAGGGCAACCAGAGAGAAAGATCGGGTTACCCACAAAGGGAAGCCCATCAGACTAACAGTGGATCTCTATGCAGAAAACCTACAAGCCAGAAGAAAGTAGAGGCCAATATGCAACATTCTTAAATAAAAGAATTTTCATCCCAGAATTTCATATCCAACCAAACTAAGCTTCATAAATCAAGGAGAAATAAAATCCTTTACCAACAAGCACATGCCAAGAGATTTTGTCACTGCCAGGCCTGCCTTCCTGAAAGAAGCACTACATAAGGAAAGGAAAAACAAGTACCAGCCACTGCAGAAACATTCCAAATAGTAAAGACCATGGGCACTATGAAGAAACTGTATCAACTAATGGGCAAAATAACCAGCTAGCATTATAATGACAGATCCAATTCACACATAACAATATTAACCTTAAGTGTAAACTGGCTAAATGCCCCCAATTAAAAGACATAGACTGGTATATTGGGTAAAGAGTCAAGACCCATCAGTATACTGTATTCAGGAGACACATCTGGTGTACAAAGACACACATAGGCTCAAAATAATGGAATAGCGGAATATTTACCAAGCAAATGAAAAGTGAAAACAAAGCAGGGGTTGCAATCCTAGTCTCTGATAAAAACAGACTTTAAGCTAACAAAGATCAAAAAAGAAAAAGAAGGGCATTACATGGTGGTAAAGGGATCAATGCAACAAGAAGAGCTAACTATCCTAAATATATATGCACCCAATACAGGAGCACCCAGATTCATAAAACAAGTTCTTAGAGACCTATAAAGAGACTTAGACTCCCACACAATAGTGGGAGAATTAAACACCCCACTGTCAATATCAGACAAATCAATGAGACAGAAAATTAACAAGGATATTCAGGACTTGAACTCAGCTATGGACCAAGCGGACCTAATAGACATCTACAGAGGTCTCCTCCCAAAATCAACAGAATGTACATTCTTCTCAGCACCACATCACACTTATTCTAAAATTGAGTACATAACTGGAAGTAAAACACTCCTAAGCAAATGCAAAAAAATGGAAATCATAACAAACAGTCTTTCTGACCACAGTGCAATGTAATTAGAACTCGGGATTAAGAAACTCACTGAAAACCTCACAACTACATGGAAACTGAACCACCCGCTCCTGAATGACTACTGGGTAAACAATGAAATTAAGGCAGAAATAAATAAGTTCTTTGAAACCAATGAGAACAAAGACACAACATACCAGGATCTCTGGGACACAGGTAAAGCAGTGTTTAGAGGGAAATTTATAGCACTAAATGCCCATAGGGGAACATGGAAAAGATGTTGAAGCATTCTTTTATGATGCATACTTTACAATCTTGTCAGATAATTTCAACATCTAAGTCATTTTTGTGTTGGCATTAGGTGTATTTTCTCATTTAAGTTGTGATTTTCTTGGTTGTGTTGTGTTATTAAAATGGGAGGAATTTTCCCTTATCCCCCTTGCAGAGCTTACAGCGGGGGTGTGACTAGCTTCTTTGGTGCCTCTCTGCTCAAACCCATAGGGGAAGCATGCAGATGGACAGGTTGTGGGGAGCACGGGCTCTGACTTCTCAGCAGTGTCTAGGGTTGAGTTTTTACAGCTCTCAAAGCCCCAGTGTGCTTTTTCAGCTTAGCCAGCTGCAGGCAGCTTGGGTTAATCAGTTCAATTAGACTCTCTGCTTTATTATAAGGACAGAGGGCTTTCTGTATTCTGGGGTTCTTGCCCTAGTGTACTGGAAAAGCTGGATCACACGTGGGCTTGGAAAAGGAGTGTAAGGTTTTATTGAGTGGTGGAAGTAGCTCTCAGCAGATGGATGGGGAGCCAGAAGGGGGATGGAGTGAGAA
Organism: Theropithecus gelada; assembly: GCF_003255815.1. NCBI lineage: Eukaryota > Metazoa > Chordata > Mammalia > Primates > Cercopithecidae > Theropithecus > Theropithecus gelada. The sequence goes on along the minus strand of NC_037689.1, from coordinate 87,286,309 downwards.
GGTGGTTTTCCCCTGGAGTCAGCCTGCTCAACATCCAGGCTCTCCTCCCACCACCCTTGGCTGGATTTCCATTGACTACCACGTTGTTCTGCCATCAATGGCCTGCTGGGGTCTTTCTGTGTGTTCTTCTGCAGGTGTGTTCCTCTCGACGTCCGGGCACTTGTGTGTGTGCCTGCTAGGGTCTCCGGGTTTTTATAGGCACAGGGTGGTGAGTGTGGTGGGCCAGAGTGGTCTTGGAAAATGCAACATTTGGGCACAAAAACAGGAGTGCCTGTCCTCACTTAGGTCCATGTGCACAAGCTCGAGAGTGGAGCTCTCACCAGGGTCTCTGCCCTTCTCTACCCAGCACATCCCTGCCTGCTCCTGTATCATTATGTCAGGTGATTTTTGTATCATATTGTAGACATTTTTGACTATTATTTTAGGGTTCTCTTGGTCCTATTTAAATCTTTTGTTTTAACAGACAGTCATCCTGTTTAAATTTAGCACACAGGTCCTGGCCTAATTTTGTGTATGTGGTTTTAAGGACAGCTTAATTTTTTGAGTTTTTGCAGTGCTATTTTGGTACCGCTTAGCCTTGGTTTGGCCCCCACTGATACTGCCCAATGTGACAGAATGTGTTTTCCCAAGCAAAGTCATTTGGTGTCTCTCTTTGGAGGAAGAAAGTCTCTGAAACAGGAAGTTTCAGGAACAAAAAGGCTGCTGGGCCCTTGTTTTGTAAGAAATTCCTGCCTGTGGATCTTGGATAGTATTTTCCAGGCTGAGTGTTTGTTATGGCAGTGTCCCTCTTGTTAGTTCTTCTTGGCTGCCCTGGTAAAGGCTATGGCAAAACTAAGCTTCCTGAACTGACTGTGCTTATGACAGGGTGGGGGTGAGGGGCTTGCCAGTTTCCACCCCTTATCCCATCCTCAGGAGGTTTGGATATGCAATCTCGGATAATGACCGTTGGGGTATAATCCCTGAAGTCCTTCCGTGATTCTATGAAAAATTAGTGAGGAGAATCCTAGCCTCAAAGAGAAGTTCTAAGGGGTTGAAAGACGGCTTTGAATGGGTCCCCTTTTTCTCTGTTTCTCTGTGCTTAGAAGCAAACAGGAGAAATGCATAGACTCACATATGGTGAAAGCTGTTACTTTGTGATCCGTAGTGCAGACTGAGGAGGAGCCTACACAAATCACAAGACATAATATTTATACTGCTTTAAGGACTGGTATGAGGTTAAATTGAAATCAAAGGATACGAAAATGCTCTGTAAATGATCACAGCTGAAGAAGTAGCAACTTGTAAAACAGGAATATTAAATTCTGCATCACAGAGTGATGATAAGGATGAAGTTGAGTCATTGAAAATTAGTTGGTAGGAATTGAATCATGTAGACAGTGTGACTAGGGTGTTGGCATATATCACATAATAGTGAGTGAGTCTAGTTGTCTACCATACATATACACCCCGACTAGTAGTGTCCTCAGATTTGGGGATTTTTTAGTCTCTGGACATATTACCTTGGAATGCTGAATGGATACTTTATGGTCACAAGTTTGCCCACTGAATATGGAATCAAAGCTAGGAAAATTAGATAAATTTATGGAAAGTTTCTGAAGAAGCTGAGGACATAATTAGAATAGTTTTAAAAATTAAATTATATTATATGACATTCTTGGGCCTGTGAATCCTTTCTCCATTCGGTGCACATATCACAGTCTATGTCTCTTCTTTGTTTCTGTAGCAGATAATGTCCTCCTTGCACAGACACTCCCCATCTCAAATTCTATGCCCCTTTCTGATGGAGACATTCTCAGGTATATACACACATTCAGTTATTCTATTACCCTTTAAAGCAGGATATTTAAATAGCAGTACATGATGAAACTGTGTGCACAATTTTTGTGAATCCACATTTTTCCAAGGAAGTTAGGACTATAGCTTTTGCCCAACTCTCAAAAGTGTTTGTGATTGAGAAGGATTAAGAACAAATTTTTATTTTCAAAATGAGATCATATTTTTATTTTTCAAAAGTTAGCAGTATCTCACTCTCACACAGCTAATATATGTTGATTTTAGATATAATGAAAGGGCTTTACTAGAAGATATCTAACTTGGGTCTGGAAACACTCTTTACTAACCTCCCCACTCTTCTGCCCTGCAATCGATCACTTCCTGCTTCTTGACGTGCAGTTAATCACTTCCTCTTCCCTGAGCACACTTTTCTTTGGCTTACAGGACACCGGGTATTCTCGATCTTGCTCCTGCTTCCCCTCGCCATTCACTGTTTCTTTTGCTGGTTCCTTCTAGTTGCCACAACCACTAAATGGTAAAGTGCCCCAGGACTCAGTTATTACACCATGTTCTATTTGTCTATGTTCCTTTCACCAAAGAACCACCAGTTTTAAGATGACAATCTCACTTCCTTCAACTCAGAGTTTTCTGAGAGTTTCTCACCAATTCCTAAGATCATACAGCTAGGACATGAAGCTTCTGAGGTTTAAGTCCTAATGTCGTCGGGTTAAATTAAGTTCAGGAACCATTCTTGGGCAAAAGCCCAGGTCACTTTCACAAACACTGTTCCATAATGATACAGGGGCATTTTGCCAGTTCCTCACTCAGCCTCACCCCTTCTGATCTGGGGCTAGGCCTGGGCAGCCCTAGGTTTCCCAGAATGCTTATCAGACTTCTATCTTTCTCAAACTGATTTGCTTTCATCACTTTGAGTTATGGATCCCAGGATTTTCAATAGCATTTTTAAGTTTATCTCTCCTGCCCCCAGAATCATATAAAATATTTGTGTGCTTACTGAAATTTCAGATACCTTCCAAAAATTTCTCTGGAGTTAACCAATATCAGATGCTCCTATTTTAAGTTGTTTTCCTATGAGTCCAGCTCTTTTTCAGATTTGTAGAATGTCAGAGCCAGAAGGATCCTGAGCCAAAGAAACCATTATACAGGCAAAGATGGGAAGAGATTTTTCCAGGGTTATGGAGTGAGTTAGTGGCAGACCAAATAAGAAACCAAAATCCTTAACTCCCAGTCAAATGCTTATACCCAGTTAAATGTTTCTTAATAGATGAGTGGTACAACCCCTTACCAACTTTCCCTGTATCCCCATCCCCTCCCAATTCCCCAGTATTCTGTGACTATATCCCTTACCAACTGTCCCTCTATCCTGTGCCCTCTCCCAGGATCCTGTGACTTCTGACAATTGTTGGTTTTACGAGGGGTATGTGAAGGGCAAAAGGATAGATAATTAGTACACAAGATATATGTCGAGGTAGGAGCCACACTCTTGCCAGTGGGCTTCTTCAGGTTGCCAGACCCTTTCTTGTCTCCCGGATGTCCCTGGGACAGATTAACCTCATTGTGACCAGGCTTAGCTCAGTAGGGCATCAGGTTGGCAACTAAGAGTAGGGGGAATGCATTCTCTCTACCTATCTGTGTGTGAAAACCCTTGAGGGCCAATAAGTGAGCAAGGGACTGAATAATACTTCATAACTATTGGCAAAGAAATCCCCATATATTAAATATCTGCTATGTGCCAGACTATGTGAGAGTTGTTTTAAACATATTTAGCTCATTTATTTCCACCTACACCCTAAAATTTAAGTACTATTAGTATCCCAATTAGGAAAGTGAGCTCCTAATTAATGACCTGACTTGCTGAAGGTTATACAGCCAGTAAATGCCAATATTGGGACTAAAAGTCAAAGGACTGACTGCAAAGAGCATGCACTTTCCAATAATAAGAACAATCACTGATTAAATTTTGTACTATGTGCCAGGAGCTATGCCAGGCTTTTGGATGTAGTATTAAAATAATTACAATACATCTATGCATTAGATATCATTACTCCTATTTTAAAGGGAAGAAAGTGAAGGCTCAGAAAGCAAATTATATAGCCATCAAGTAGTTGGGTCAGAATTTCAAGCCACATGTGTCTGATTTTAAAGCCTACATCCTCCACCATACTGCCTCTTTCAGAGATTTGGGAGAATGGTACAGAGAGGATGAATGAGGCTTTCAAAGGAGTGGGTCCTCTTAATGGCTTTAGGAACAGCTTACAGACCTTACCTACTCAATGTATGATATTATATTACTAGGAGGCAATAACAAATTCAAGGTATGAAATTAGGTGGTCGTGAGGTTTGAACCTCAGAGGACTGATCAGTCCTTCATGCCTACCCCACTTTCTAGAAATATTTGGGTACAATGAAATTGAGACAGACTGGTAAACTGAAGGGCCTCTTGCTGGAGTCAAACTAACCTGGAATCTCTTAGGGAACTGAAGATCATTTCCTCCCCTAGAGAGGTTTGCTCCATTGTGCTTCCAGGGGATGCTGCCCTGGAGTGAATTGTTACGAATAAGGACACATGTTGCTGGTTTTCTACTCCTCCTATTAAACTGATTCTTTTCCATCTGTAAAGCATTATCTATTGTCCCAGCTTGCATAGGATCAGTTCAAATCAGACTGATATCAGTTGTGGCCTACCTCTCTTGAACTTAACCTGTGGAAGAGAGAGCTGAGGCCTTGCTTCTAGCTTAGAAATTTCCATATTTCTAGTAAATCTACCACTTTCAAATTCTGTAGTAACTTCTGTGTTTCAGTATAATTCTCTATAAAATTATGAATGATGAGTGCATGATCTTGTTATTAGCTTGGGGGCTTTGAATTTGCACTTATGTGCCACAGTAACTTTGCCTAGTGCCCAGCTCCAAATCATACTTAGGAGGTGCTACGTAAATTAATAAAATCAACTTCATGAAGTAGTTCCATGTCTTTTTTCTAGTGGGCAAGGGGAGGCAAAGAAGCAGCTCAGGGCTTGACAAAATCCCTAAAGTCAGTTCATCCAATTCCTACCTTACTTCTTCTAATCATCTCTACTCAACCAGTCTTTCAAGTTCGGCTTGCACACTTCTAGTTACGGGAGCTTATGAGTAGGCAGCTCACTTAAAAATGTTCTTGTGCTGAGTGAACTCCGTTTCTTTTTGGCTTCTACCTATGGGTAGTAGCTGTATTCCCTGGGTTCACATATACCCTGTCTTCTCCTCCATCTACCCTGTTGCAAAGCCCAAGCTCCAGTTCTTTCAGTGACTCTACTTGGAACCTGGGCCATTGCCTCTTCTCTGTACCCACACCAGTTTTTCCATGTTACTTGAAAAATGAGGACAAATCTGAAAACCTACTGGGCAGTAAAGAATGGAGAAGAATGTCACCTTCTCTGTTCTGATAAATAATAGCTCTATTAATACTACAGTGAAACTAGTTTATTTGTTTGCTTGTTTGTTTTGGAAGCCACTTAACTTCTTGATCAGAGATTTCCAAACTATGGCCTATGCACCAAATGTTACCAACTGCCTGTTTTTGCAAATAAGGTTATGTTGGAACACAGTCATGCTGATTTATTTACATATTGTCTGTAACTTCCTTCATATTAAAAAGGCAGAATTGAGTAGTTGCTACAGAGACTATAAGCCTCACAAAATCTAAAATATTTACTATTTGATGCCTTAGAAAAGTTTGCAGATCCTTATTCTTAATTTATATTGAGCTTATTGGTAAAAACTCTTACTCATACCATGCTTACTAGTAGAAACAAAAATGAAATTCCAAACTGAGACTCAGAGATGAAATGACTTGCTCAAATTCACACAGCATTGGTATGGCCAGAGATAGAGTTTTTAACACATTTCTGATTGGTTCACAATCCATTGTTCCTTCACCACGTGTTTTCCTCAGTGTTCACTGCAGTCACTTCAAGCTGGGACATTCTATGGTGCTGGGGCTCCATGGTTTCTTGCCATTCTATTTGGGTTTGTACTATCAGCCAGTGCCTGCCCAGGTCAATTCCATCTGGTTAAGGTCAGCCCAGCTCAGCTGCCCCCTTGATTCTTCCCTGTTCACCTTGCCCATGGTTGCTGGAGTCTCAGTTTCCTTGGCCAGTAATCAGGATAGGGCCCTCTAGATAATAAACCATTCAGGAGCCTTTGTCTATACTAGTAGGAAAAGCAGGCTGGTTGAGCCTCAGAGAGCACTAGGGCAAGAAGAGAGCCCCACCAAAATGGTGCCATGTTCAGTTACTATCCCTCATGTCCTTAAATCTGGCAATCTTTCTATGGCTATATATATTCTCACTCTCTCTCATATATATATATTTATATGAGATATATATATATTTATATGAAAGATATATATTTCATATATATGAGATGAAATGTCTATATATTATATATAATATCGCTATATATCACATTCATATCTATATATATCACATATATATCTCACATATATCACAAAAATAAATGTCCATTCCTCATATATGAGAGGGAAAGAGAGAGAGAGAGAGAGAGGAAATAGACATGATCAGGAAGAAAAAAACTTTCTTTGATTTATCTATTTCCTTATTAATTAACTCTGCTTTTTGTAGCTGAGGGCTCATTTAGAACTTTACAACTTTTACTGGCCTCCAGAAAGGCTAGGCACAGCTGACTAGACATTTCTACCCATTCTCTGAGAGGACCTGGCTGGGCTTTAAAAAGGGGACCCAGCTATAGCCAGTCCTACTTGAGGACACACAGTCAAGTGGAAGGGTCAGCATTAAAGCAGCCAGTGTAGGCCGCTATGAGGCTGTTCCTGAGTCCTGAAACCCTCTCTTCAACCTCATGTTCATCCACAATGGACCTCAACAGTGAAAGGCAAGGATGAGCAGGAAGACTAGGCACAGGATATTATAGGTGAACATGTACTATCTGAACTTTAATCCAAAGAATAACAGAAATCGAGGGGCCTTTAAGGAACATCTTATTCAACCATCTAATTTTACAAATTGGGAACTCATGCTCAGAGAAGGGAAATGATCCACCTAAGGTCACATGTCATATCAATTCACATACATAGAGATACTGTACTCTTCAAGCTGAACAAACTTTTTTATGTAATTTGTCTAAATTTTCATTTTACAGGTGGGGAAACTTATGCACAATCTCCAGTACAGAAATATGCATGATTCATTTATGTATCCTCATACCTAATCCAGTACCTTGCATAGAGCAAGCATTAACCAAGTGTTTATTGAAATAAAGAAGCATCAAATCATAACAAAGGATCTTTGGCACTGTCTTGTTTTCCTGTTTCCCATTTTATGTGTGAGTAAATCAAAGCTCTAAGCGGGAAATTGTGTACCCTATATCCAGGAAAGATCAGAACTGAGACTAAAATTCAGTCATCCTAAGGTTAAGCAATCTGTCCAAAGTCCCACAGCTAATATATGGCATTTCAAAATGAGTTCATATTTTTGCTGAAATTTTGCCCACTTTCCTCCCTCCCTCCTATTCTCCCACCCCTCTCCTCCCCTCCCATCCCTCCCTCCCTCCCTCCCTCCCTTCCTTCCTTCCTTCCTTCCTTCCCTTCTTCCTTCCCATTTCCTACATTATTTCTTACCTTATTTCCTTTATTCTTCCTTCCTTTCTTTCTTCTTTCCTTCCTCAAGCATGTTCTGAGCAACTCTCATAAATGGGGGAATACAGTAATGCATAAGAGCCAGTTCTTGAAAGCAAGAGGTTTAAATCCTTTGGAAAATATAGATATGTAAACAGATATTTACAAAATTTATTCCCATAAAGATTTGAAGGTAGGAGTGCCTAAATCAGAATTTTATGAGCAGTGGAAGATTTTTCAGGATTGACATTTGAGTTGGCACTAGTGAGACAGTAGGAGTTTACTAGAAATGCAAGGTGGGAAAGGATATTTTAGGTAGAAAGCATAGCATGTGCAACACCGTGGCATGCTTGGAGAAGGCTGCATAGTCAAGTATGACTGGGACATACCATAGTCAAATGTGGGGAAAGCTTTTAAGGGATAGAAAAATGAGAGAGCCAAATTATTATGGACCTTTAGTAACAGACTAACAAACATAAAATTTATCCTGAAGGTCAACAGAAGGTCTTTTAAAATAGGGGATTGATGTAGTCAGTTTTGTGATATACACCAATCGTTATGCAGGAGTATAGGCATCTCTTACCTCTGTCACCAGATACCCTTGACCCCACTTTATGTAATCTGCCACAGTGGCAGATCCTTAGGGTACTCTGAGCTTAGTAGGCATTGAGTCCAAGGTTCTCACTCCACTTTTAAAGACCTCATTCTCCACCCAGAAACTAATCTCTTCTATGCTCTCCTCCTCTGATTGTTTCTTCCACTCTTCTCAGACTCAAAGGCTTGGTGTAGTGAAACATGGTAAACAGAATATGCACTGGAAAAAAAATAGAAGACCCAGTTTCTAGTGCTATTTAAGTCATTACAAATGTGGCCATGGAGGCTCAAAGGCAAAGAATAACCTTGCAGAGGGCAAAGTCAGGGGTGATTAAAAAATAGTGGACAAAATAGTTTCTTTCAAAGAGGAGAAACTGTGTCTAACCAAGGAAGTAATACCACTTCCAGAAGAGTTTTTACAGTTCCTGCCCAGCAAGATTCACCTATCATTATGGACCAATGACTGTCGTACATTCGTATGCTTTCTTTTCATGAAAAAAAATTTTACTGGGGTTATTCTGTTCCTATTTCCCTATTGTATTTAGCAGGTAGGTAAAGGACAGATAACTTATCATTTAGTTTATAGATCACTGAGTCATTGAGAGTCATATCTGGAGTTGATACGGATGACTACAAGTTATTAGAGATCCTGGACTTTGATATGAATGCAGTAGCTGGATGGACCTTTGGGTTATCCTTCTTGGAGAGGAGATAAATATGTTCCATGTGAGTGAAGAAGTGTATAGGAGTGCACTGAGAGAGAGGACTATGGCAGAATATATTGATTGTCCAACAGTCTTCATTTCCCCCTTATCCTTTAAGGAAAGAAACTCTAAATTTTAGATGGGCACATGGCCACACACTGAGAGACTACATTTCCTAGTTTGTCCGTGAAACTATTATCTCTATTTTGTAGAAGAGAACAAGTGTTTTAATAAAAGCAATTTAGGTATTAAGTGGCTGATGTAGGATTCAAGTGAATATTTACTTGATTGCTTCATTTATTCTTATCAGTTTATATTCACAAATGTAAGCTAATTTTAGGTACTTTGGGGATGGGGTAGGTAGAGTTAATCAAAGACTAAAGGTGACCTCCCATTTGTGATAATGTTAATATTCCTTCCAAGTCCAAATTGCTTACCTGCTTTCCTTTCATTCCCAATGGCGATTCTCAGTTACATGCTCTGAGTCCCAGAATATAAGGGCCCTTAAATCTCATTTAATTTTTTCCTGCTTAGACGAAAGCTCTGTGGCTGAGAGATGGAGAATGACTTTCCCAAGGTCATAAGGCAGTTTTGGTAGAGGTCCCAAGGCAACTTTGGTAGATCCAGGACCATAGTAAGGTCTGACTCCCTAGCTTGTTCCTCTTTCCCCTCCAGTTCAGTTGTCACTCTTAACAATCATTAGAACTGAAAGGGCCTTCAAACCATTGAGTTAAGCATTTTCAAAACTTTGTTACATAGACCTGGTAGGTGTCATACGAAACAAAAAATTTCTTTGCTCTGATAAGTTTTTGAAATTCTAGGTTAAACAAGTATCTAGCCAAGATTAAAGAGGTTTTCTTCTAGATTCTGCTATGTTGTTTTAGGCATGTTGCTTAAACTCTCTGTGCTCCCTCAATTCTAAAATAAGGTTACCTTGCTTAGTTGTTGGTAAGATTAAATGTGTTAATATTTGAAAATTTCTTATTATATTCAAAATATATGTGGGTATAATGGTTAAATAAATTGCAGTATTTTCATACAAAGAAATACTACATGGCAATGAAGATGAACAAGTACTACTATGCACAATAACATGGATGACTCACACACAAAATGTGACTGTGAATGTGAATGAAGCCAGACACAAAGGGGGACAAACTATATAATTCCATTTGTAAAAAGTTACAAAACAGACAAAACTAAACTAGAGCGAGAGAAGCTGAGATAGTGGTTACCTCTGGAGAGGTATAGGAGTTATGACTGAAAGTGTGCTTGAGGAGAGCTTCCAGAATGCTGATAATGTTCTGTTTCTTGATATAGGTGCTGATGACATGAGTGTGTTCACTTAGTGAGCATTTTTAAAGCTGTACTCTCATGACTTGTGCACCTTTTGTATGTGTGTCATACTTCAATGAAAAGCTTATTTAAAAATTATACTTTCAGATTCTTTAATATATTAATATGCACTAGAATTCTTTAATAGAGAAATATGCTGCTCCAAACATGACCACAGGGTCACTTTGTATTTATACATAGTAGTTGTACATAAATATGAGTGTGATATTTTGATACATACATACAAGGTGTAATGACCAAATTAAGGTAGTTGGGATATGCATCACCTCCAACATTTAGCATTTCTCTGTGGCAGGAACATTTCAAATCTTCAAATTTACTCTTTCAGCTATTTTGAAATAAACAATAAATTCTTGTTAACTATAGTCACTCTATTGTGCTATCAAACACTAGAACTTAATTCTTCTAACTGTATTTTCTGTACCCATTAACCAACATCTCTTTATCACACCCCCACCCTACCCTTCACAGATCCTGGTAACCACCATTCTACTCCCTAGCTCCATGGGATCAATTATTTTAGCTCCCACATATGAGTAAGAACATAAGATATTTGTCTTTCTGTGCCTGGCTTATTTCATGTAACATAATGACTTGCAGTTCCATCCCTGTTGTTGAAAATGACAGGATCTCATTCTTTTTATGGCTGAATGGTATTCCACTGTGTATACCACATTGTTAAAATCTATTCCTCCATTGATAAACACCTAGGATGATTCCATATCTTTGTTATTGTGAGTAGTGCTGTAATAAACATGAAGGCGCAGTTCCATTAATGTTATTGTCAATGACAGAATCTTATTTTTTATGGTCAAATAGTACTCCACTGTATTTAAGTACATTTTCTTTATTCATTCATCTGTTGGTGGATATTTAAGTTGCTTCCAAAACTTGAATGTTGTGAACAGCACTGCAACAAACATAGATGTGCAGATACTTCTTCAATACACTGATTTCCTTTCTTCGGGGCTACATACCCAGCAGTGAGATTACTGGATCATATGGTAATTCCATTTTTAGTTTTTTGAGGAACTTCTCTGCCATATTCCATAGTGGCTGTACAAATTTACATTTTCACCAACAGTGTACAGGCATTACCCTTTCTCTGCATTCTCACCAGCATCTGTTATTTCCTTTTTGATAAGACCACAGAATATTTTTGAAGGGGTACCTAAGCACCTAAGATTAGACAAACACCAGACAAAATAGAATTTCTGCCTTGGAAAAGTTCACAGTCCAGTATAGGAGGCAAACACATACTGCATACTACATGTTGGGCATACATGAAAGTACTACCAAACAAAGCTTAAACCAAATGCTATGGGCACATGCTGGAGTGGAGGAGCAATGAACTCTAAGCATTAGAGGATCATGGAAGTCACCAAGCCAAAGAAAGCATTAAAGATGGGTTTAGAAGAATGATGAGAGTTTTATCCTATAAAGGGTTGGGTGTCAGAATGGAGGGACTTGGGTGAATCAGGGCCCAGAACCATTGCTATTGCTACAGAGGCTGGTGGGATAGCTGCTTGATTCTGTACTCTCAGTCAATGATGATGGAAAGCGGATTTCACCTACATTCCATCCTTTTAAAATGCTTCTGCCTCTACGGCTTATTTTGGTTGTTAATTTAGTCATTTAATAATACTTACTAAATACTTTTCTGAATCACATTATATGTTACTTACTGAAGAGACATTGGTGATAAGTGAACAAAAAGCTAATAAAATCTGGGCTGGGCACGGTGGTTCACACCTACAATCCCAGCAATTTGGGAGGCAGAGGCAGGTGGATTGCTTGAGTCCAGGAGTTTGAGACCAGCCTAGGCAACATGGCAAGATCCTGTCTCTACAAAAAATACAAAAATTAGTTGATAATGGTGGCACACGTGCCTATAGTCCTAGCTACTCAGGATGCTGAGGTGGGAGGAACATTTGAGTCAAGGCTGCAGTAAGCCATGCACTGCTGTACTTCAGCCTGGGCAACAGAGTAAGACTCTATCTCAGAAAAACAAAACAAAACACAACAAACAAAACAAACAAACAAAAAAGTTAAAATCCCAGTCACTGACCCCAAGGACCTCACATAATAAAAGATGGACTTGAATAAAGGGAAAGACCCTATAAGCCTGGTTATTTGAGAAAAATAATATAGATGCCTGTGGGAAGCCAGTGTTGGGGAGCATCTCCTCCAGCCTCGGGAGTCACAGAAGACTGCCTGCTTTCTGGAAGAGGTAATATCTAATCTGACCACTTCTTACCGCCACCACTGCTACCACCTGGATTCTGTGACTCCAGTCTGGTTTTCACTCTTCTACCTTCATCACCCAGGAAGTTAATTCTCAATGCAGCAGCCAGAAGAATCTTATTAAACGGTGAGATCATGTCAGTTCTCTGCTTTAAACCCAGAAATGGTTTATCACCTTATACAGAGTAAAAGCCCAAATCCTTAGAATCTCACAGCCCTGCTTCATCTTAGCTGCCTGTTTCAAGTTCATCTCCTACCAATCTTCCACATTAGATCCTAGCTGTTCTTCTAACACACACGTTGCATTAAGACTTTTGCAGTTGGCTGTTCCCTCTAGTTGAAATGCTCCTTACTCATATAGCTTTAAGAAGTTTTTACCTCGATTTCTTCATTTGCTACTAAAATGGCATTTTATCAAGTAAGGCCTTTCCTGAATCTTCCATCTAAAGTGGCAACTTTACCCCATATGCACAATTTCTGGTATACAGTTAATATATAGTATGCATTGCTAACATACTGTACTTAACTTTTTAAATATTTTGGAGGTATGTTTCTTCCTATACAGCATGTGAGCTCTGTGGCAGATGTTTCTCTCCAGTTGACCATTGTATCCCTAGAGTCTGACACTTAGTAGGTATTCAGTAATTATCTTTCAAATGAATGAATGTGAGGCATGGTGGAGCTGGTGAAAATGGTCACATATGAGACAACAGGAAAAAGCATCCCAAGCAATAGAAGCAGCATCTACAAAAGCCTTAAGGTTAAAGAGAACACTGGGTGAACTACAGATAGTTAGGCTAGGACATTTTAATGTGAAAACAAGAGAAAGGAGCAATGAATTAGGAGCCAAATCTTGAAAAGCATTGAAAACCAAACTAAGGAGTATAGTCTTCATCCTAAGGGCAACGTTGAATCACTGAAAAGTTGTAAGCAAGGGAGAGACAAGGTGAGATTGGTCCTTGGCAATATCTCTAACCCCTTGACTAGTTTATGTGTTTAACAAATGAGATCATTACTTTTTAGTAGCCATGTCTGTAAGTTAATTGTTGTGACTGGAAAAAACAAAATTATAGACTCAATTACTTTACCTGTTAGAGGAAAACAATGAGAATACCTACCTTATGAGGTTTTCATGAGCATTAAAAACATGCTCATGGATAGAAAGAATCAATATCATGAAAATGGCCATACTGCCCAAAGTAATTTATATAGATTCAATGCTGTCCCCATCAAGTTACCATTGACTTTCTTCACAGAATTAGGAAAAAAAAACTACTTTAAATTTCATATGGAACCAAAAAAGAGCCTGTATAGCCAAGACAATCCTAACCACAAAGAACAAAGCTGGAGGTATTGTGCTACCTGACTTCAAACTATATCACAAGGCTACAGTAACCAAAACAGCATGGTACTGGTACCAAAACAGATATATAGACCAATGGAACAGAACAGAAGCCTCAGAAATAACGCCACACATCTACAACTATCTGATCTTTGACAACCCTGACAAGAACAAGCAATGGAAAAAGGATTCCCTATTTAATAAATGATGTTGGGAAAACTGGCTAGCCATATGCAGAAAACTGAAACTGGACCCCTTTCTTACACCTTGCATAAAAATTAACTCAAGATGGATTAAATACGTAAATGTAAGACCTAAAACCATAAAAATCCTAGAAGAAAACCTAGGCAATGCCATTCAGGACATAGGCGTGGGTAAAGACTTCATGACTAAAACACCAAAAGCAATGGCAACAAAAGTCAAATGTGACAAATGGGATCTAATTAAACTAAAGAGCTTCTGCACAGCAAAATAAACTATCATCAGAGTAAACAGGCAACCTACAGAATGGGAGAAAATTTTTGCAATCTATCCATCTGACAAAGTCTAATATCCAGAATCTACAAAGAACTTACACAAATTTACAAGAAAAAACAAACAACCCCATCAAAAAGTGGGTGAAGGATATGAACAGACACTTCTCTAAAGAAGGCATTTATGTGGCCAAAAAACATATGAAAAAAAAAGCTCATCATCACTGGTCATTAGAGAAATGCAAATCAAAACCACAATGAGGTATCATCTCACGCCAGTTAGAATGGCAAACATTAAAAAGTCAGGAAACAACAGATGCTGGAGAGGAAGTGGAGAAATAGGAATGCTTTTACACTGTTGGAGTGTGAATTTGTTCAACCATTGTGGAAGAGAGTGTGACAATTCCTCAAGGATCTAGAACCAGAAATACCATTTGATCCAGCAATCCCATTACTGGGTATATAACCAAGGGATTATAAATCATTCTACTACAAAGACATATGCACACATATGTTTATTGAAGCACTGCTTGCAGTAGCAAAGACTTGGAACCAACCCAAATGCCCATCAATGATAGACTGGATAAAGGAAATGTGCCACATATGTACCATGGAATATTATGCAGCCATATAAAAGGATAATTCATGTCCTTTGCAGGGACATGGATGAAGCTGGAAATCATCATTCTCAGCCAACTAACACAGAAACAGAAAACCAAACACCACATGTTCTCACTCATAATGGGAGTTGAACAATGAGAACACATGGACACAGGGAGGGGAACATCACACAATGGGGCCTGTCGATTGGTGGGGGGCTAGGGGAGGGATAGCATTAGGAGAAATACCTAATGTAGGTGACGAGTTGATGCGTGTAGCAAACCACCATGGCACGTGTATACCTATGTAACAAACCTGCACATTCTACACATGTATCCCAGAATTTAAAGTATAATAATAATTTTTAAAAATAAGTAAATTTTTTAGTCCACATGCAAGGTGCTTAATAAATGCTTATTGACTAGGAAGCTTTTCCTCCCTGGTTTCTTTTGTTAAAATGGTACAGTGCTGGCTGGGCGTGGTAGCTCACACCTGTAATCCCAGCACATTGGGAGATTGTGGCAGGAGGAGCACTTGAGTCCAGAAGTTCAAGACAAGCTTGGGCAACACAGTGAGACGCTGTCTATAATTAGCTGGGCATGGTAGTACATAATTGTAGACTTAGCTATGAGGGGAGATCACTTTTGCCCAGGAATTTGAAGCTGCAGCAAATCATGATTGATTATGCCACTCTGTTTCAGCCTGAGCGGCAGAGTGAGACTCTATCTCAAAGTAAATAAATAAACGGATAAGAAAAAGTACAATGCCACAATGGAAGAAACTCAAAGGTTTTGTAGTCATACACAATTGGTCTCAAATTTCAGCTCTACCATTTTCTTGCTGTGTGACTTTGGTAAGTCCCCTCTCTTCTCTTACCCTCAGCCTTCCTCTCTTAGAAGATGATGGTAATACCTTCCAACTCCCAACTGATGAGCTAGGTCAAAATGTTTTATGCTCCATTGAGGGGATTGGCTAGGGTGCAGTTCCGATGAGAACTTTATGGTGAATCCTAGAGCAATGATTATCCCAAGTAGAGATGAAGATACAAGTTGTTCCCCTCTCCTGGTTATAGCCCCTGCCTGCTAAAATCCTAACTTGGTCACCACCCACGCATCAGCATCACTACCTCTAAAATTACAGCAACCAAAAGTGGAAACCATGACGTTCTACAAATGGTTCACTTGGCCAGAAAAAAAAAAAAAAATAATCATCTGAATGTGAATTCAGCATCTCAGCCATAATTAGTGATACAATATTGGAATCAATCTCACGCACATATATTAAGTCCGTAATGCTGAAAGATGCTTGTCTTTCAATAATATATAATAATATATAATGTTTGTCAGAATTATACACATACTTTTAAAATAAAAAAGTATTTGGGCCTACCCCTAAAAATGCTGACTTAGTAGTCTGCGTTTAGGCATGGGAATCAGTATTTCCTCTCCCCTGATCATCTCCCCCACCAATGAGTCTTACGTCATGTAGGGTGAAGAACCAATGTTTAAAGACCTATGCTGAACCACACATTACCTTATTGAATTTTTTACAACAGACTTGAAATGTAAGCATTATGTACCCCATTTTACAGATGAGAAAACTAGGGCTCCAAGAGCTAAAATGACTTATCCAATATCATACAGATAGTAGATGTCAGAGCCAGAATCCTAACTCAGTTTTATCTGAGTCCACATGCCTAACATAAAGCCTTAGGAGCGCAGTTGGTGGAGGATTTAGGGGCCATGGAGAGTTACATGAAGCAGGCTTCATAGATTGTGTAAGAAGTTTCCTGCATCACAAAGTCTTCTGGGAAGCAATATAGCATAATGACTGAGAAGATAGCTATAGAAGTCAATAATTTCCTGGGTTCAGTTCTTATATCAGCCATTTTGTATTTACGTGGACATGCTAATTAACTTGTCTCAGTCTTGTCAGCTCTTATAATTGGAATAATAATGATATCTACTGAACAGGCTTTCGATGAGGATTAAATGACTTAATCTTTTTAATGGATTTAGAACAGTGTCTGGTGTAGAATACATGTCATATAATTTTTTTGGAAAACAACTAAAATTAAAAATACATAATGCAAAGTCACCTCATACCCTTGCTGTTGTTACCTATAAAAATATGGCTTTTATCAGTATAAGCAATTTAAAACTGGAGAGATTCCATTTCAATACATACTTCCACAATAAAATATCAGATTTGGTGAGGTAACTAAAAAAGCAATGGCACTTGAGCAATTCCAAAATTTCCAAAAGCGGACGGGAAAAGTGGAAAGGCTCTACATGAGAGAGAAGGCAGAAAACAGAAACACTGGGCTTGGAAAGATTCAAGTCTGACTCTGTCACTCAGATTAAAAAAATGAGATTACTGAGGTTATTTACCACAAAACCTTGGTTATCAAAGGGAAGAAAGTGAGATAAAATAATTGGAACCAGAAATAAAAACCATTTGCATGGTTTGTAACAACAATTGACATTTGTATGAAGTTTTATAGCTCAAGAGTTACCTAGCATATAGTGAGCCCTAATTAAATGATAATTTCATTGTTTCTGTTGTTAATATTTCTTTGTCACTTTTACAGATGGGGGGAAATTTCAGAGATGTAGAGGAAGTTGTTCAAGGTCAAACAAGTATAAGCCAAACAAGTGGGTTGGGTAACAAAGGCTGGAAACCAGGCCACTGCAAACCTCCATTATTTCCGCCATCCCATTTTCTTACGGTGTTTTAAAAGATGCTGAAGTGGTCCAAATGTAAAACTGGTATTTCCAAAACTGTAATATACTACACCATTTCCATAGGTATTCTGTGAGAAATGAAATGTTTCCTTACCCAACTAAGCTTAGAAGAACTGGGTTAAACATTAAACATTTCTTTACAAAGGAGTTCCTCAGAGCCATTAAAATGTGTTGGTTGTTCTCAATCTCCACAAGAGGACTAGAAAAAGCAGGCTTCTCCAAACATATAATCACAGATCCTTCTGTTCATAGAACAACTTTTGACACTTTCCAAAATGCCAGTGTTCTACTGAGTGCAATTTAGGAAACATAGCTCCAAATAAATGCCTTCAGATTTGGTGAGGGAAATTCTACCAGGCTTCTCGAAGTTCTACCAGCCCACTCATCTACTAGTGGGCATGATGGGAGTGGGCAGGAAAAAAAAGTGCCAGAAGCTTCAGAATTAGACTAGATCGACAAATCCAAAGAAGGGTCAGGTCAATTAGGCTCAAAAACCCATGACCATTCGAGAAACTGAATCACCAGAGCCAACAAAGGGTGATCAGGAAATAATGCCAAGTCAAAACAAGTCGGGAATCCAAAATCCAGGGCAGTCGTGGGTAGCAGAGCTTAACAAGAGCAGGCCCCAGGATGCATCAGGAATGTTTCTGGAGCCAACACAAGCCAGCTTTATATAATTGTTTTAATTCAGTTTTATAGTCAAGCTTGGTGGAAGCACAAGTGACTCAACTAAAAGGAACATCTGTGATTGAGGGAATATTGGCATTTGATTCCTGTAATGAGGAAGGTTCCAGAAACCTTTGACTGGTGGGTAATATAAGAACACAAAATGAAAAAACTGAACAGATAGACTCATAAAATTGCCTTACATAATATCTATAACTTCTGAAATGCCATGGGCACAGTAAGTGTTTCAGCAACCCTGGGCCCATATAATCTATCAGCCAAATTGTTGGCTTCAGATAGTACAGGAAACAACTATAAGTACTTCAGCTTCTACTATGGCTTGGTTCAGGCCCACATGGTTTCTTACCTTGATGCCTAACTAATTTCCTTGCTGCCTACTTACCTCTCACAAATGTATGCACTATAATTCTACCAGGTTATGTCCATTCACCATAGTTCTGACTACATTATTTCCCGGTTTGGGTGTCTCCTCATTTCTCTCTGTTCTTTTTCACATGTTTTACATGTATCTCCTTTATCCAGATATTGCCCTCTTCTAGGTCTCTTCTTATTTCATCCTCTCACAACTTTTAACTCGAGTATATCTATTTGATTTGTGCCTTTGCTTAGTATGTCCCAATGCCTGAGATGCCCCTATCTCATCCTAGACTGAATCACCACTTGTAACTTGATAACCTTGGTCATCTTCTAAGTGGTCTTCACGTCCTTCCTGAAACTTTTATTCACTACCTCTCCTCTCCCTTCTCCCACTCCTTCTGGGCTGGATTCCCTTAAATTTGGTCCCATACTACTCCATGCTTATCTTCATCTATGCACGTATCATACTGTGTGGAATATGCTTTCTTTGTGTATCTGTTTCAATTACTTTAATTTCTTCTTCACTAGACTGAGAGTAGGGACATAGGTGGAAGGATGAGTGGCTTGAGCTGCAAGGAAGCTTTCTGTGCATCTCTCTTAGCACCAGCAGGTCCCTAGCCTATCACCACTTCATCTTAATTAAATCAACACACTGTACACCTCAGAGACTATCAACTTCCTCTTTGTTAGAGGGAGAGAAGGCGATAAATTTTGTAGTGAGTAGTAGACCACTATGTTCACCAGAATTCAAAGGAGGTTAGAGAAGGCAGACTGGCCTAGCAGGACTGCATCCAGAGAGAGAAAAAATCAGAGTGAGGATACAGAAGTAGGTCTCTCAGGATGATGTGTCTGGTAGAGAAGGTCACATTTCAGATCTACAGATCTGCTGGAAAAAAGCTAAACCAATATGACATGCAAAGTGTAGGCGTGGAAGTAAGAGTGAATTTCAGGTATGTCTTTTTGTCTATATGTTAAGAAATGAATACAGAATATTTAAGACATTCCTATGAGTATAAATATATTATCTATTTATATAATATGTGTAATACATACTTATATATACAGACTACTTAAGATATGCTTAGATAAAACGTAAGAATATTTCAATATTCTCCATATTTTGTGAAAATTCATCATTGATTTCACTTGATCTGGAAAATGATTGCCCATTTTTTGAGTACCCCTAGGTATCACCAAAGAGAATTTCAAGCACATTACAGAGCCTATATTTTAAACCAGATCATTCTGAACCCACCAAGTGTAATGAAATTCTGGCTAGCAGCATTTTCCCAACTATAGTTGCAAACACAAAATATTAAAATTTCATCTCATTTATATAGATTTAATCCTCACAAAAACCATACAAAATTACTTTTGTGATGTGTTTTTTACATATGAAGGAACTCAGACTTAGAGAAATGAGAAATGACAGAGTTTTGTATCCATGATTTTTCAGTGCCACTGTGCTCTATATTCAAGTGTATCAATTTTTGTCTTATACTGCATAGTGTTTCCACAGTTTGTTCAAACTTCAGCTACTTCAACATCTTACTCAGCCCTAATCATTTTCTATGGTGTCCTCCATTTCCCTGTTAGGTTAGGTAGGGTTGCTTTATGTAAATGACATTAGGTTGGCATCTACTTTTTGGACTCTAGTCTTAACTATTTTAGACTTTTGGGGAAGGCCGGACCCTAAGAGGAGATTCCTCCTGTCCCTTTCAATGTGGAATGTGTCACATTTAGTCTTTAGGGTATTCACAGACTGTTTTTTCCTTCCTTCCCAAACTCTAACTCCTGTCTTTGCCCCACCCCAATACTTATCTCCATCTTCTCCCACACCCTCAATTACTATAGAATTGTCTCAGACACAAGCAAGTTTAGCTCACACTTCTGAGCATGCAAGGACTTTCATAATTCAGTCCAAACTTATCTGTCTAGCCTCATCTCCCACCACTCATTCCCTCCATACACCCTACCCTCCAGCTATACTGAACCTCTCACTCTTCTCATAATGTACTAAGCCTTTTCGTGCCTCTGCCAGGATTCTGTTCCTTTCTTTCTCATATGAACTTGTACTCATCATTAAAAACTCAGCTTAAAGATGGGTTCCTCTGCCTCCAGTCTCTCCCCCTGCACTTCATCATGTAATGTAGGTCTGCAGTCTCCTATATGCCACCATGGGGGCCAAAGTGTTTCAAACGTTAGAGTGTTTGGGATTTCAGAAGTGTAACATGCTGTCTTCATTGTTTATTATACAACTCTCCCACTGTGGCCTGGGAAACATCACATATTCAAATATTTTAATATTTCAGTAGCAAACGTATGCAGAATAACAGTAATTAGGATAAATAATCTTGCATCAGGTCAGATCAAATTTTGCTGCTGGATAAACTATTTTTCACCTTCAAAGAGTTTTTAATTTTGTAATTCTGAATAAAAGAGTGTATACTTGTATTGCTGGATTAATTATACTATGATAAAGTAGAGTTCATCCCACATATGCAAGAGTTTTTGTTGTTGTTGTGACAGGGTTTCACCCTGTCACCCAGTGCAGTGTGGTAATCTTGGCTCACTGCAACCTCTGCCTCCGGGTTCAAGTGATTATCCTGCCTCAGTCTCCCCTGAGTAGCTGAGACTTATAGGCACAGGCTGCCACACTCTGCTTTTTTTTTTTTTTTTTTTTTTTTTTTAGTAGAGACAAGGTTTTTCACCATGTTGTACAGGCTGGTCTTGAACTCCTGGGCTCAAGTGATCTGCAAGCCTCAGCCTCTCAAAATGCTGGGATTACAGGCATGAGCCACCATGTCTGGCCAAGGATGTTTTATTATTAAGAAATTCATTATTAAAACATGACATATTAAGAGCTCAAACGAGAACAACTGTTTTATGTCTCAATAGTTTCCAAAAAAGAAAAAAAAAATTGATAAACTCCAACATGCATTATTAACTTCTAAAAAAGGAAATATGTGAATCCATACCATATATATGCTTGCATTATTCTTAATGTAGTAACACTAGAAGTAGTTCTATCAAATGGAGCAAGACATGAATGCAGCTTATCTCTGTTATTACTTAATAGTGTTCTGAAGCAATTAGAGGAGAAAGAAATAAAAGTTATAAATATTAGAAAATAACTTTTATTTGCTTTCCAGATATA
The DNA here is from genome assembly GCF_003255815.1 of Theropithecus gelada. NCBI lineage: Eukaryota > Metazoa > Chordata > Mammalia > Primates > Cercopithecidae > Theropithecus > Theropithecus gelada. The sequence goes on along the minus strand of NC_037689.1, from coordinate 87,264,626 downwards.
TATGGTTGTATACCCAATGATGATAAATTGCTAAAAACTCTTCAAAGCAATAAGATAGTTCAGCAAGATGGATAGTTACAAATTTATTACACATAATCAATAGCTTTCCTATATACAATCAGATAGAAAATATAATAAAATAATATTTATAATGGTAAATAAAAGAGAGAAACTTTTTAGGAACCCCCCTCAAAAAATGTGCATAAGCTATACAAAGATAAAAGAGTTCTTAAGATAAGCTGTACACGAATGAAAATATATTACTATATCATCTCTAAAATTATTTTCTTGAGACGGTGCCTCGCTGTGTCACCCAGGCTGGAGTGCAGTGGCGCGACCTTGGCTCACTGCAAGCTCCACCTCCCGGGTTCACGCCTCAGCCTCCCAAGTTGCTGGGACTACAGGTGCCCGCCACCACGCCTGGCTAATTTTTTGTATTTTTAGTAGAGACAGGCTTTCACCGTGTTAGCCAGGATGGTCTCGATCTCCTGACCTCGTGATCCATCCGCCTCGGCCTCCCAAAGTGCTGGGATTACAGGTGTGAGCCACTGTGCCCAGCCTATCATCTCTAAAATTGTAACAACATTAAGAGTGATTTACTGACAAAGATGTTGGAGGAAATTTAGAAAAAAAAATGCTACTACATTGTATGTGCAAAATAGCAGAAAAATTCTGAACTAGAAGAGAGTAATATGATGATAGATATGAGCAGTGAGTGAGGCAGAACAGGATATATATATATATGTATACATTCAGTAGGTCTGACTTCATCCTGTTCTCCCTGTCTCACTGCCATATATCATTCATATATATGTGTGTGTGTGTGTGTGTGTGTGTGTGTGTGTGTGTGTGTGTATAATGCTATAAAGATTAAACCAGTTTGGTACTGGAAAAGAAACAGAGAAATCAGTGTAACAAGAGAGTCCTGAAATATACCCAAATAAATATTTTTGGAAATTTAGCATATTATAAAGGTTACATTTCTGATCCGTGGTGGAGTGTTTATTTGATCAATTGTCTTGAAAAACTGACTGTTCAGAAAATAATAATCATCACTCACACCAAAATAAATCATAGATGTATTAAAGATATGAACATAAAAACGTCATAAAAAGTATTTAAGGAAACATCAGTAAATGTATTTATAATCTTGTAATGGTGAAGACCTTTCTAGCAAGACATAAAATCCAGAACCCATAAAAAAAAGAATATATTTCACCACATTAAAATAATAATTTAAAAACCTCCTTATGTATAACATGAAACAATCTAGAAACAAAGTTAAGAATACAAATGATGAGGCTGGGCGCGGTGGCTCAAGCCTGTAATCCCAGCGCTTTAGGAGGCCGAGGCGGATGGATCACGAGGTCAGGAGATGGAGACCATCCTGGCTAACACGGTGAAACCCCGTCTCTACTAAAAAATA
>NC_037689.1:87179338-87262880 GCF_003255815.1 Theropithecus gelada | reverse complement strand
CCCCACCCCCCCCCCCCCCCCCCAGGGGAAACAGAGCAAGCCCCGAAAAAAAAAAAAAAAAAAAAAAAAAAAAAGAAAAGAAAAAAAAAAAGAGTACAAATGATGAGCAAGGGAAATAGAAATGGTGAAAAAGGAAGCATATTCGCTACTATGCATACCAGATAAATGACTAATTTTTATAATCTACAAAGAACTCATACATTAATAAGAAAATGGCAATCAATCACACCACAAAAAATATGGATATAAAGTAAGAACAGAAGATTTATGACAAAGATAATTTAAATGGTCAGGAAACATTGGAAAATATGCTGTAATATGTATAATTGAAAACATGCACATTGAAAGCAGAAAACATTATTTTCATCTCTCATATTGATAAAAGCAAAGAAGTTAATAATATTCAGTGCTGGCAAAGGTATGAAGAAACATGTACCCTTCTGCCCCTGGAGCTTTTTAGAGTTGGGTAATCTTTCGTTAGGGAGGGCCATAGAGGTTTTATGTAAGAATGGAATCTATCATTTATCTAGAGTTTCATGATTTCCAGGTGTACTTTTATTTGGTCATTATAACAATCACTATATCAATATGAGAAAACTGAGATTCGTAAAAATTGTGATGATTTATTCATATTAGCTAGTGAATGATAGAACCACAATTTGAACTCACCCCTCCGACACTCAATCTAGAGGGTGCATCAAGTAGGTATCTGCATGTCTTTCAAACCTAAATCTTATCCATTCATTCAACAAGTTTGTACTGAGCGTGTACTATATGTCAGACACTATTTTAGGTACTGGGGATAGAACAGTGACCAAAACAAATGATCTGCCTTCATGGGACCTACCTTCTAGTAGAAGGAAAGAGACAATAAATAAATTAATATAAAGTATGTCAACTGGTGACAAATGTGATAAAGAAAAATAAAGTGGAAAAAGGTAAAAAGTACTAGTGGGGGAGGGGGCAGTTTCAATATTAAGTAGAAGGGTCAAAAAAGTATAACCTGAAAAGTAACATTTGAGCAAATATCTGAAGGAAGTGAGGTAATGAGCCATGTGGATTTCTTGGGGAATGGCCTGACCCTTGCTGATGTGAGAGCATTTCTGGTGTGTTCGAGGAACAGCAAGAAAACCAGTGCCTGAAGAGGAGTGAGTAAGAGAGAAATAAGCAGGACATACTGTTAGAGAGGTAAGGGGGTGAGGGAGCAGATAGTATGGACCTTTGGTTTTTGCTCTGAGTGAAATGTGAGGTCTTTGGTTGGCATGTCCTCCCAAGAGAATAGTCAGGCAGGAAGAATCACCAGGTTGGTGACCCTTGGGGAGTCTATGCAGTCACCAGAACCAACTATAACCTACCTTCTGACTAACCGGCATGCCTCATCACCTCTCTTTCAGCACTGGCTGGGCCTTGCCTCTCATGAGCAGTCAGTTTGGCATTTTCTGTTCCCACTACCCAGAGCTCCCCACCTTATGAGACTGGAAGCAGTCCGCTTGGCAGGCAGAGTGGCTCAAGCAGATGGCAGCAATCTGATAGCAAGCAGAGGATTCCAGAGAAATTAGCTGATGAAAGGAAAATATGGTTGTTATCCTCATAAAGTGGGGAAACTTTATGAGGAAAGAGGTGCTAATCTTCATCCCAGCTGGTGTTCAATGGCTGAAGATGAAGATATTACTCTGGCCAGAGAGCTGCCAGTGTAGAGGAAAGAGAAAGCGAATGTGTCCATTGCAGAGGCTGGGGTCTTTATGTGAGCACCTCGCTTTAAGGGAAGACTGGCAGAATCAGAACAAAGAAACCGTTGGAGTCTGTGGGCATCATTATCACTTTGGTACTATTAATATATTATTTGCATTTTATTTGCATTTATCCACTTAGCAAGTCCCAGTACTGATGATGATTATTTGGTCTGAGAGAAGAACTGGACCCACTGCTTGGCAGAGTGAGAGTTAGCTTTTATTACTACTGTTATTGCTTCTGTTGTTAGTGCTAAAAGTAAGCAGTAAGAAATTAAGAAAGCCTACAGATTTTCAAGTTTTGTTTTTTTGTTTGTTTTATTTTGTTTTTGTCTTTTGGCAGTGAAACTCTTTTTTATAAAGTTACTATTATGAAAAGCCCTAATATAAAACATATTTTATTAAAACATAAAAGTAATATTTTATTATCACAAACTTATTTTGTAAGTTCAAATATATAACATTTATTTATTATAAAGTCAATAAGAATAAGGCTGCCTTGATGATGAAAAAAGTGAACATATAACAATTTGTTCATGTGTGGTGTTTTTATTTCTATTTCTAATAACTGAATGAAAATGATTTTTTTACAGAGATTGGAGTCTCACTATGTTGCCCAGACTAGTCTCGAACTCCTGGATTCAAGAAATCCTCTCACCTCAGCCTCTCAAAGTGCTGGGATTACAGGCATGAACCACTGCACTCAGCTTGAAAACAGTTTTTTTTTTTTTTTTTTTAATTACAAACTAAGTATTTGTAAAGCTTTTGAAATATCTCTCTTGCAAATAAACTTTAAGAAACACAGTTTGGAAACCACAGAAGTGGGACAAGACTTAAAACTGTACTTCTTACATCTTAGGGTTTTGGAGAAATACCCTCAGGGCATCTCTGGAATGAAGGCAAGTAATATTCTACTTCCAGTACTTCACCTTACTTCAACCAAAGCAGCTCAACTTTTATCTACTTTATATGCTAGACTTTCACTAAAAGTTTTACTTGATAGATATATTCAATCACTGTTAATTGCAGCATAGTATTCTATTGTGTTGGAGTAGAGAAATAATGCGGAGAGACTATTATAAAACGAGGTTCCTGGTCTTGAAATATTTTTTTTAAATACTGTTTTTGTCTATCACACTCATTATACAAATCAAGAATCTGAGTCTTATTTATGAGACAGGTCTGGCCTAAGGTCACATAGTACTTCAGTGGCAGAACCTATATTAGAGCAGTCCTCTCCTCACAATTCTGCAAAGGCTCCCATCTCACACAGAAAGAAAAGTCAAAATCCATCCCCTTTGTTTTCTCATTACTTCTCTGACACCTTCTCTTACTATTCTCTCCTTATATCTTGCCACTTTAGCCACAATGGCCTGCTTGCTGTTCCTTGCATGCAATAGATATGCTCCTAACTTAGCTAGCAAAGTTCTTTCTGTCTGAAATGCTCTCAGTCCCTGCCCCTGACAGCTTTATTGCTCACTCCTTCCTCTCCTTCAAATATTTGTTCAAATAAAGCCTACTTAATATTGCATCCTATTTAATATTGCAAACTGCCTCCACCTCTAGAACTCCTGACACCCTTTGCCCTGCTTTTCCCTACATTTTTCCATTTCCATGTAATTTATCATCTCAAACCGTATGACATACTTTATTTTTTACCGGTTAGAGCTTATTGTCTTTGTTTCTCACTTCTTAGGGTACTAGTACCCTAAGTATGTTGATACAGAAAATGAGCCTATCACTGGGATACAAACTTCAGAAAGGCAGATATTTTTGTTTATTTTGCTCTCTTCTGTATCCTAAGCACCTAGAACAGTGCTTGGCACATAGTAGGTACTCAATAAGTATTTGTATTTGAATGAAGACTTATTCTATTTATTTATGAAGTCTCTTAAAGTCTCTCTCCTGGCCTGTGTTTCTCTCATCCCTGCTCAATGTCTCTCCATTTTCTGGCACTTAATCTGAGCTTTGAGCATGCAAAGCACTTGGCCTTCACCTATGCTGACAGGCCATGTTATCCCTGTGCCATTTTGTGCTTTATTCACTCTGGCCTTCACATATAGCTTGAACAAAGAGTTGTAAATAGCTAAAATGGACAGAATATGAAGTTTGTCATGGTCTTTCTGCCTAAAATCGACCAAAAGATCGCCCTTTCTTTCTTCAGCAGGCAGAAGAAGTGGATTTGACTAAGCAAATTGGTAGGAGTAATTGGCATCCCTCGTCAAAGAGAGACCTCCCCACCCACAAATGTAGCCATTAAAGGTGTGATTCTGTCTATTAATTCTGTAGATCTATTTTTATTATTTATTAATTCTGTAGACTCAAAGGGTGAATTATGAAAGAACAAAAAACTTCTTCTCTGCAGAATAATCAAGACCCACTAATTTCAAGGGCAAATCTGGTTCCATGCTTTATATTCCTCAATCTGAGTTTATAAACTATTGGGTCTGAGAAAACAAAATGTATGTCTGTCTTTTGGAGATGTGCTTACTTTATGATAGACAAATAAAGAAACCAGCAGACCCATGTCTTTCGCAGCTAGGAAAATAAAGAAAAAACTTAACTTGGAGGATCCATGCTCACCCTCCTTCCTTTATGGGAAATAAATTTTGTAGGAGAGATGAACAAATCTGAAGAAGTAATCAGGAGAAAATAATGTGAAAGAGGAATGACTGAAATAAACCAGATTACCAGATCAAACCTCATCATCCAGAAGGTAGCAAATGGGAAGAAGTAAGGGACCTGTAGATTTCTCTAGTAATACAGGGGTGAGATTGGAGTTGGGGTTAGACGGTGTTAGACTGTGGAGGAGAATAATTTATTTTGTCTTTTTAAGTTAAAAGTAATGGAAGGAACCCTATCAGAAATTGGAAGGCAGTGGGATAACATCATTCGTAGAATTTTCCAAAGTCCTGGAAATATCCATAGAATATGATCACAGGGCCACTGTATCAGTGAAATAAATGGCTGAAATAACTCTGGTGCCCCTTATGCTTTTATTCTTTGGTCAGAGGCCCCTTCTTGTCTCCATCACGCAAATAACTGAAAAGTTTTATATTATAGTCTTTATGGCCCCATGAAACACATCAGCTGCATGTGCCATTCCTAGCCCACTGGAGGTCTATGCCTGTGGATGACAAAACTGGCTTTATTTGAGATTTATGACCAATTGTTGGTTTCAAGTTAGAACCATTCCCCAATCATGGTTACTCTTGAATGACTTCAGGGCAGAAACCAAACCTGAGCTGGTAACTGACTAATACAGGAATATTCGTCTAATGAAGAACAAGGGTGTGTGTGTGGAGGAGGCAGGAGCAGGGAACAAACTCTTCTGGTTAACTAAAACATTCTGGTCAATAGAGAGGTTTCTAAGCAGTTTACCACCATTCTTGTTCTCGAGTTACTGACACTTAGGATCTTACTTCTCCTGGAGCACTATGAGGGAGAATTATTACCTCTTTTCTATATACAGAAAAACTGATGTTCAGAGAAACTAAATGACTTGCTGAAGGTAACATAACTAACAACTTAAATGAGACTCAAAGCCCGTCTTTTGATTCCAAATCCAGTTGTTTTGCTGTTTCTAAATCAGCTATATTACTGCTCCTATAGGACATGTTTGCTCTAGAAGAAATGGAAAAAAAATCAGAGTTTACAAAAATGCCTTTAAATTCATCAAAACCATAGTGTAATCATGGACTCATAATAATGTCTACCATTTACTGACTTCCTATGTTCTAGGCCTTTTATATTCATGATTATGAATACTCCTATTTTTTTGCAGAGGATAAATTGGTGATTCAGAAAAGTTGATATGCTGTATAATTTATTTTTACGTCCTTTTTGTATTTTTATAATATATCTTAGTTGTACGTATTTTGGGGGTACATGTGATATTTTGAAACATGTATAAAATAAGTTTTATGTTTATTTTTTAATTGTCTGTCTCCAAACAGTAGATTATAAACTCCTTGAGGACATGGATTCCCAGTTCCTAGAACTGTCCCCAGTGTACAGTTAACTCGTCATTTACATTACGTATTTTTCCTAATGCTATATCTCCCCCAGAACCCCACCCCATTACAGACCCTGGTGTGTGATGTTCCCCTCCCTGTGTCCAAGTGTTTTCATTCTTCAATTACCACCTATGAGTGAGAATATGCAGTGTTTGGTTTTCTGTCCTTGTGATAGTTTGCCCAGAATGATGGTTTCCAGCTTCATCCATGTACCTGCAAAGGACATGAACTCATCCTTTTTTATGGCTGCATAGTATTTCATGGTGTATATGTGCCACATTTTCTTAATCCAGTCTATCATTGATGGACATTTGGGTTGGTTCCAAGTCTTTGCTATTGTGAATAGTGCCACAATAAACATATGTGTGCTTGTGTCTTTATATTAGTATGATTTATAATCCTTTGGGTATATACCCAGTAATGGGATTGAAGGGTCAAATGGTACTTCTAGTTCTAGATCCTTGAGGAATTGCCACGTTGTCTTCCACAATGGTTGAACTAGTTTACACTTCCACCAACAGTGTAAAAGTGTTCCTATTTCTCCACATCCTCTCCAGCATCTGCTGTTTCCTGACTTTTTAATGATTGCCATTCTAACTGGTGTGAGATGGTATCTCCTTGTGGTTTTGATTTGCATTTCTCTAATAACCAGCAACGATGAGCATTTTTTCATGTGTCTGTTGGCTGCATAAATGTCTTCTTTTGGGAAGTGTCTGTTCATATCCTTTGCCCACTTTTTGATGGTGTTGTTTGTTTTTTTTCTTGTAAATTTGTTTAAGTTTTTTTGTAGATTCTGGATATTAGCCCTTTATCAGATGGGTAGATTGCAAAAATTTTCTCCCATTCTGTAGGTTGCCTGTTCACTCTGATGGTAGTTTCTTTTGCTGTGCAGAAGTTCTTTAGTTTAATTAGATCTCATTTGTCTACTTTGGCTTTTGTTGCCATTGCTTTTGGTGTTGTAGTCATGCAGTCTTTGCCCATGCCTATGTCCTGAATGGTATTGCCTAGGTCTTCTTCTAGTGTTTTTATGGTATTAGGTCTAACATTTAAGTCTTTAATCCATCTTGAATTAATTTTTTATGAGGTGTAAGGAAGGGATTTTTTACCTTAAGGCCTTCAACTGATTAGATGAGGCTCACTCACATTATTGAGGGTAATCTCTGTTAGTTAAAGTCAACTGATTGTAGATGTTAACCACTTCTAAAAAATACTTCCACAAAACACCTAAATTAGTGTTTAAGTAAATAACTGAGTACTATATAGTAGGTATGTTGACACAGAAAATGAACCTTCACGGTGTTCAAGGTCATGCAGTTAAGCAGATGATAGTCCTGAGACTTGAATCCATGTCCCTTTGATTCTAGAGTCTATCATATTTCTGGTATATCAACAAGAATGTCTAATCTGGAAGAAATTTTATTGATCATGTAGACCAATCTTACTATAATATATAAGGGAATACTGAGGTTTGGTTGAGGAAAGAAGGGGTAAGTCACAGGAGCTTGCCCAAATCCACATTCAGGTTCCCAGACATGGGAAGCTTGTTTTCCAGACATGCCCATAGCTACACCTTTAATTAAACTCAGTTGCCTCCTTTAGAATGGAACAATGTCAGAAAGTTCCTTTCATCATTTTGGCCTTATGTGATGACTGGGATTTTGCAGGGCCTCTTCTGAATCCCTGCTGTTATGACCCAGGACTGGGTAAGGCACTGGAGACAGTGTCATAGACTGAGCTGAATATGCGCTAAGAATAATTCAGGCCATATTCTGGAAATGTATTTTGTAAAAAGTCACCGAGCTTTTTTGTTGCCAATTTTCAACGTCTTCTAAAAGTTGATCACAGACACTTAATATCACTGAATTTTACCCTTTAAAATGGTTAAAAATGCTAAGTTTTATGTTATGTGTGTTCTTATACAATTAAAAAATAGTTTTTAAAAAGTTGATAACGGAGTGGGGACACAAAACTGGAATCAGAATCTGGTTATTTCATCAAGAGACTTTTGCATTGGGTGCCTAATATATTTGAGGAATTTTACATACAATGTGAGGTATGTACAACTGAGGTCTAGAAAAGTTAAACAACTTGTCCCAGATGACATAGTTAGGAGAGAGGAGAGCCAAGACTTGAACCCCAGTATCTTGACTCCCTTCCCAGCACTATTTCAGTAGAATCATAAAGATTAATAATGATGATAATTATAAGGCATTATATATTGAGACTTTCTGTTCAAAGGCCTCTTGGGAAGGCTAAAGTCACCTTTTGTGATTTATTTATTTATAATTAATTATGTATAATTAATTATAGCATTTATTTATTTATTATTAATATTTCAACATAATTTGGTTCCTCAGACCTATTAAGTTATTTGGCAAGACCCTGAAAAGATGGAATGTAGCAGGTAAGAGAAGAAAGAATGATGGAGGGCAGACCTGATAGCGCTACCTGGAGGAGATCTGCGAAATTGCAGCTACATACAACATTTTAGGGTTCACAGAGTGAAGGCTTTAGACTCACTCTAATAGCAAAAAGGAAAGCACACTGGTTTCCTATTGAGAAGGCCTAATTGCTAGTCATCATTCTGTCTCTACTAACCAGGTGACTTTGGGTAAATTCTTCTTTCCCCAGAATTGTTTTCCTGTTAAAAGAAAAACAGAAATAGAACTAGTGATTCTTAACTTTTTGGATCATGGATCTTATTGAGAATTTGTTAAATTCCATGAACTGTCTACTTGGAAAAATGCACTTACATGCCAAATGTTACTTCATAGACTCCACTACGCTATTGCATCACATCCGCAGACACCCACTTCCATACACACACAGGTTGAGAGCCTTGCACAACTGACATTCTGTGCCCTAAGTCCTAACGTAAGAATGAGTGTGGAGGGTAAGTGTACTGGCTCAAGGAAACTGGAGACTCTGTGCTTGGGAGTGAACCACCCTGATAATCAGCCCTGTTGCTTTATTCATTTAGAAGCCTGGGCTTGTTTTCCAGACATGCCCATAGCTATACGTTTAATTAAACTCAGTTGCCTCCTTTAGAATGGAACAATGTCAGAAAGTTCCTTTCATCATTTTGGCCAAGTAAAAAGATAAGCTAATAAGCTAATGGTACCGAGGGTTGCCTCCTTCCCACAGGTATTACTCAGGTGTTACAGTTGCTTTTTGTTTTCTGTTGTGTCTGATGGACATAAGTAAGGAAACAGAAGTGCTTCACAGGGAACTGATAGAGGTGAATGGGTAAGAAATCTATTCTGCTTACTGGCTGACAGTGACTCAGATGGTTTAACTGGGACTTGGTAGATGGGAAGGTATGAATAGGGGCATGGGCTCATGAAGTCGCAGCAAAATAAGGAAGAGGTACTTGAGTGGCAGTTCAGAGTCTTTTGATTGCTGATTGATTCAGATCTGCTCTATAACTCTCAATAGCTATTTTGACTTCTCTGGCTTCCATTTCCACAGTAAGGCAATTAGTCTTAACTCTGTTATTGTTGGCTATATAGCCATGGGTAAGGCTCCACCTTTCTCTGAGCCTCAGTGGCCATCTTAGTTCACTCAGAAAATTTGGGACTAACTAATCGTTAAATACCTCTTCAGCTTTGACAATATAGCATATTAGAACTTGCTGAGTGTTCTGCCTTCTTCATTCGCACTTGGAGATCCAGGAGCCACAGAAATACAGTCTGGTATACAGTGGACATCAATAAATGCTTCTTGAATGAGTGAAACAAAAGTAATTATTTTATGATGGAGCACTTACTATGTGTGAGGTTGGAGTTGCTATTTTCTTTTCTTTTTTCTTTCTTTCTTCTCCTTTTTTTTTTTTTTTTTTTTTGATAGTCTCACTCTGTTGCCCAGACTGGAGTGCAGTGGTGTGATCTCAGCTTACTGCAACGTCCACCTCCCATGTTCAAGCGATTCTCCTGGCTCAGCCTCCCGAGTAACTGGGATTACATATGCATGCCACCATGCCCGGCTAATTTTTTAAAAAATTTTGTATTTTTAGTAGAGATAGTGTTTTGCCATGTCGGCCAGGCTGGTCTCGAACTCCTGACATCAGGTTATCCACCCGCCTCAGCCTCCCAAAGTGCTAGGATTACAGGTGTGAGCCACCATGCCCGGCCAGAAGCTGAAATTTTCATTGAGAGACCTGGGAAGCAAGGTCCCTGTCTGATTCATTTTTATGTTCTTGAGGTCGTTATCCATGTCATACAGCAAATACGGAGCTTGGACTCAAACCTGGGATGTCTGGCACCAGAATCCATACTTTTAAATAGCAGCAATTGATTGCTGTTCACAAAGGGCTGCTACTCAGTAGGTACATCATAAATATATGCAGAATTAAATAGATTTGCATTGGTACGTAGGCTAAGGCATTATGTGCCCTGGTCATGTTAATGCTTCATTCGCTAAGATAGTGAGTGGTTTTATGTCACTGGAAGCCTAAGCAAAAGAATGAGCCATATGTGTAGAAGAAATGAGTTTAACTCTCAGTTTTCAAGTGCACTAGCTTTTTTAGGCTTTGATAAGTACTTACTCTCTCTGACCTTACATTTCCTCATCTATCTAGTGGAGTAAGTAACTGCAACCTCAAGGGGTTGTGTTGCACCTAGTGAAATGGCAAAAATGAAAACACTGGGCTTGACACACCAGGAGCCTAATATAGAGCCATAGATTTTATTTTTCTTCCCTGAGGATTCGAAAGGCAAGACTCTGAGAAAGTGGGAGTCAACCTGTGGGAAATGGAAAGGGGACAAAGGTGTAGTATGAAGCAAGAAAGCCAAGAAAACATGGGTTGTGGACCTGGGGGATGAAGAAAGGAAGGGGAAGTATTGGTTTCTAGTATTGCGTGCTCTGAGTTCCTCAGATTCAGAAGCTGGTCTTCAGCATGTTAAACAGCTCATTAATTTTATGATTTCTTCTCAAAGCTTTTTTTGTTCCATGGAGTATCAGGTAGCCAAATGATAAAAAAGGTTTTCTCTTGTCTGAAATATCTGTGTTGGCATCATATAAAGCCAGAGACTCCATAAGTTTCTAGCTGGGAGAAGTTACAATAAGCCAAAGGTCTCCCCTTTGGGCAGGGAAGGTTCAGTACCAGATCAGTTTTTGCTCACCATTACAGTGTCTGGCACACAGTGCCCACTAATTATTTATTGAATGAATCAAAGTATTACTTTTCTTTTCAGAAGGGGTGACTTGCCAGAGCAAAATTTATCTTTTTTTAAAAACTGTTTTGGCTGGTATTGTATAGTTATAGCCATCAACTTTGCCCTCTAGGATCCAGCAACAGAAGGCAGACAGATTGCCAAAAGACAAAGAGGTACATGAACAAATATTGAGCAAACACACATATTAAAGGCACTGTTCAAGCCAAGGAGTAAGTGCCTTTTTCTTAGTCTTCATGCTCTCACTCTTTTTGTGCACTTAGTACAGAGAGGCTGGAATTTCATAATCCAAATTCCTGGCAAATTTTCCACAAGTCTGCCTTCACAGAGATGTGCAAATTAATTTAGTGAAAATGTAGCCATTGATTCACAGGCCCAAAGAACATAAGGTCTGTAAGGGCTTTTGACTTAAACACCTTCATTGTGCTGAGCAAGAGAAAAGAAGATTGTTCAAGGTCACAGAGTCAGAGACTAAGCTGGTACTTCAACTTACAGCTTCAGAACCAGTGCAGTTTCTCTTCTATCTCATTGCTCATTGATATGTAAATCATTGATGTGGGGAATATATAATCAATACATGTCCATATGTTAAGGCAGAACTACAGAGACCTTGATTTGCTACTACTTTACTAAGCAGGCTTGTTACATTTGCCATATTCTACTTCTATCTTGATAATATCCTGTAAAGGCAGACTTCTCCTTAATTTCTCTGGACCAGAAATGTCTAGTAGACCTTTCTGTGAGTTTTATACTTGCATTATCCAATATGATAATATTAGCCACAAAAAAACAGTGTTTGTTCACTTTGTCAGTAACAAATGACTCTCCATGAGAACACAAGTTTTGATCAATAGGAGCTATGTTACTTCACACGAGTAAGGAGGACACTGTGAGTATTCTCTAAAGCAATGTCTTCCTGAGGGAAAGTAACAGGATGGTTTTATGGGTGATAGAGGGAGGAGAGGGTGCATCATTGCAGGTAGAGGAGGGGTCCCAGTTGCACAGATGCAGTAACTCATTACACCAACACATAGGTCACATGTTATGGTAATTAAACTGTAGCTTCACCCAGGGTAGAGGTTTTAGCATGGTAATGAGGAAAGTTCATTGTGATTCGTCTGTAAGTTTTTGGGGTCTGTCAGAGCTCGTTTTAACCAACGAAGTGACTGCATTCCACACAAAACTTAGGAAGAAACAGGCTGCAGGGAAGGAGGTTGTAAAATAGGCTGATCATTCAAGTTGATTAAATCTCTGGAGACCCTCCCTGTCTGCTTATACCAGCCACTAGCCACATGTGGTTTATGATCATTTGAACTGTGGCTAGAACTACTGAGGAAGTAAATTTTAAATTGCATTCAATTTTGGTTCATTTAAATTCAAACAGCTACATGTGGATGATAGTGCCTACCATATTGAACAGCACAGCTGTGAAATCTGAATGAGAATTCCTGCTTTGCTTTTCTTCTATGACTCATGAGAATGGAGGGGGCAGAATTCTGTGAGTGTAGAGTGGTAGAAAGAACTTCAAGATCAGACATAATTGAGTTCAAATCTTGGCTATATTACTCAATAACTCTCTGCCCTTAAGCAAGTCCCTTTTTAACTTGGAAACTTAGTTTTCTCGTCTATGAAATGTGGAGAGTAGTTCCTAACCTTACAGTTTTGAGGCCAAACCATATGAGATTGTCTAGCACAGGGCCTGGCATGAGACAGTGCTTAGGGTCTGTGAATTCTACTTTTCTTTACTCTCCTTTCATTGAAGGCCACTAGTGAGCCAGGGAAGGCAGTACTAGTGGGTATAAGAGTGGTTTTGAAGATAAGCACTCCCCAGGAAACAAAAGGGCCCATGGTTATAGACAGGGTGGAGAAGTAGGGTTAGAGGTGGAGGCCCAGTCAACAAGGTAGGCTAGAAGAATGCCCTATAGCAAAGGGAAGCCAAGAGTTGAGGCAAGTGAAGAACCTAGGGTTAGGAGTCCAGAGACATGAGTTTTAGATCCTACTCTACCAGTCCCTGACCTTCTCTAAGCCTCAGTGTTATCATTCACAGAATGAAGTGGTAGTGTGCTGTGGTAGTTGGGGGGAAGTACTCACTAAACTATAAAATCTATAAATTTCTTTCATCCTTCCATGTAACCCAGCCTGTTGTATCTATCACATTAGCAGCATCCTTGACCCTTAGGGCCCAGCCCTATCACCTGGCTCCAGAGTGGATGTTACCAGCCTTAGTTTCCTCCCCTAGGAGCAAATTCTCCTCTCCAATCTTCTTAAGGCTCAATTGTTAATATTCACAAAGCTCTTCCTCCAGTATCTTCTTGTAGAAATCCTCCTCACCCTGTCAGGCCTCCTTAAAAGTGACCTCCTTCATAAAGCCCAATCTGATCTGCTAAACTAAACTGACAGCTTTCTTTTTAAAGGAAGACAGTGGGCCACGGCAGGTGCAAAAATTTAGAGTTGGAAAAAACAGAATTTTAGGTAAATTACTTCATTTCCCAAGGTCTCAGTCTTCTCAACAGTGAAACAAGGGTGGTAGCACTTATATTCCAGGGTTATTGTGAGTATTTCATTCATTTAATATGAGAAAATAAATGTGTCAGCAATTTGTAATCTGTGAAGGGCAGTACACACAGGAGAAATTAGCTAATGAAGTTTTAAGTTTTATTCTACTTTTCTTATATCTCTAGGGAGAAATTACTTGTCTGCTGTGTTTTAAAGTCAGATATTGACCTGTCTGTCTGCCTCCCCAGATTGTGACCTCCTGAAGGGTTCAGACTGTATCTTTGTTGTGTCAGTATCTTCAGCCCCAAGGGTAGTATCTGGCACAGAGCAGATACAAAGTCAGCCTACAACAATACATTTAACCCATACAGAGCTGAACCTCAGAACCAACAACTTTTTTTTTTTCATTTTATAATTCAGTCCTAAATAAACCTTTTTTTCTGCACAGGAAGTACTGTTACTGCTCATTTTTTCTTGGCTGCCAGGGAGCTCAAGATACAGCAATTATGTTCGCCATGCTAGTCTGGCTCACTCCCTCTTGGATCTTTATTTTCTCTCATTCATGATTCACCATGTATTGCAGGTGCTCTTGTTTGTAAAATAGAGCAAAACATTTCTGGAACTGAATAGTAATTATGTCCGTGAGTACTTGGGTCAGACACCCCAGATTCAAATTCTGGCTCTACTATTTTCCGCCTGCATGACTTTGGACAAGATATTTTATTTTTTTTGATTGTCATTTTCTCCCATCATAAAATGGTGGTAAAAATTTCTAACTGTGAGTGATATAAAATGGAATGAGGGAAGACACAGCACAATATTCTACTCTGTTCTCCAGATTAGGACACTGACGCCCTGAAAAGTTCTATCACAGTTAGTAATTCAAGCCCAAGATTCTTTATGTCCTATTTCTTCTGTACATTGTCCTTCAGGCTGCTTGGGGAAGTAAGGTTGGAGGAAAAAAACAATAGACCCAGAGTTCTGTAACCTTCATTCCCAAGATAATTTGAACTGGAAAATTTGGGGATGTCAGGCCAAAAAGCCTTCTGCAAACTGATATAGCTGTTTTTCAGCAACAGGGGGAAATGGGGAGGGCTTATGGATCCCACGAACCATGTGGATAAAGAATATAAGGCTCCTTACCTTTACAATTCCTCTCCAGGTATATTATCTAATTTTAATGCTCAACACAGATTTTTGAAGAATTCAGAGCAGATTCAAATCATATAGATGAGATCCACATTATAGAAACAATACTGAAGCCCAGAAAGGGGAAAGGCCTGGTTTTAGGTTATGCAATGAGTCTCTGCCAGAGTCATGCCTTATTCCCCTATCTACTTTCCTCCCAGCCCAGCACTCCTTCCAGTACCCCCACAGCAAACTTTACAACAAATGGCCTTAGAGTGTTTGGTGAGAGGAAAAAGGTGGAGGCAGGCAGCCTGAATAGAAAGGATAAGTACTTCACCCCCTTTCCAAGGGAAGAACATCAGCCCAGCAAGTAGCTTCCTGTGTCGTTCTGACTAGTCCTCCATAGAGTTTCCACACGTGCCTTCCATTATGGACCTAGGCAAGAGGACAGCTTAGGAGGTGGAGGAGGAGAGCAAGCCATGTCAGCAGTAAAAGGAAGTTTTTGGACTATGACTGATAAACCACGGCTGCCATTCAGGTCAACTCGGCAAATACACCCTAAGAATCTTCTCTGGATCAGATCTTGTATGGATCCAGTGATAACTGTGAACTGGCCCCATCCTCAGAATGGGTCAGAGCTCCCAGTCTGGTGAGCATGACCTCCAAGATCAGCTACAGCTTTAATAATACACAGAATATATAAGTGCAACAGAAGCAATGTGATGGGACAGGAGAGAGAGAAAAACCTGTAACTACAACTGTTGCCCCATCCCTATTCTCAGGGACTACCCTAACCAACATCAGCACAGTTCGAGGGTCCTACCCCCCATCAGCAGGACTGGAAGCCATAATAGTAATAATTATTATTATTACATTTGTGCAATGCACTGACCCAAGTATTTTTCATGTATAACTTATTTAATCCTCACAACAATTCTATGTAAAAAGCATATTTTATCATTTTTTTCAGATAAGAAAGCTAATACATAAGGAAGGCCTCAGGAGATTGCAAGGGAACTAAGTCAGCTTAATTCTGCAAACGTGTGCTAAATTCCGTGCTGGTGCTAGGAATACAGAGGACCATGGGAATACATAACCTCAGTAATGTGGGAGAACAGAAAGATAGACAATCACCAGTTTTATGTACAGTTATATGTGTGTGTGTGTGTGTGTGTATATATGTGTATATATATATATATATATATATATAGTGTCTACTATATACCAGGCACTGTGCTAAGTACTTAGGTTAGATGATAAACAGTGTTGTAGTGCAGAGTGACCAATGCCGTCACAAAAAAAGCATGGGGGCTATGATATCTCAACTGGGAGAGTGTCAGGGGGAGTCACTTAAGGGACCCTAGAGAAAGTGATCTTCTGGGCAATTGCTACCCTTCAGATACTTACAAGAGACTAGCCAAAGTTCTCCTTTCTTAACTAAAAAGCCAGATCACTCACACATCCCCTCTGGCTCAAGAAAGCCCACAGCTACGTATTTTTTAGGCTTAGGCTAAGGTTGAGGGACTTTATGCCCACAGGTAGGTCAAAGTATTCTGCCCCAGAAACCTCCCTCTCAATTCCCCTCTCCCAGGCAATATGTACAATTGGTCTATCTAGCTTGTGTTAAAAAACATTCTGCATGATGCCTAAATAGGAAAGAAAGACCTGGCATCTCACTGCAGTGCCTGTCTCGTTGTCTCCATAGGGAGTACCTTCAGACAGCTCTTGCCCGGAAGTTTTGTCTGCAGCATTTTTCTATCCTTTCATTATATTCAGATTTATTATAAGGGCATAAGCAGTGTCTGAGAGTCTGCTCAGCACAGCAATGAGATTTTTTTTACATTAATAGCAGTTTTTTGGAACAAATATTATAACTCTCAGCAAGAATATGTGTCTGTGTATATATACATGGATATGTGGGTAAGGGGAGAATTTTGTAAATGAATATATGCAAGAAATTGTGCGTGCTTGTAAGCACTTCTGTGTGTGTGTATGTATATGTGTGTGTATGAACATGAGCTTGTTTAGATGTCTGCAAGACTTCTTGCAAATTTCCCAAAAGGATGCACTCCATAAAATCGTCTTTCCTTCAGCTTCATGGATAAAGAGATAGTGAGTGATTGTTGCTAGCTGAGATGATTGCCTTTATGGGAATTAATTTCTGACAACTGGATTAATAATAAAAAAGTGAAAATAATAACTCAATAAAATTGAACCAGGTGCTGTGGCAAACACTACAGATTACCTCGTTTCATTCTCAGAACAATCCTGTAAAGGAGGCACTATTTTACCCTCATTTTATGTATGAGGAAACTGAGGGCCAGAGAGATTGAGTCATTTGTTCAAGGTTATGCAGCTCAGAAGTGGCAAAGTTAGGATTCCAATGCAGGATTCTGATGACAGGGATCCCACTTGTAAGCACTACACTCGTCTACATTCAAACAAACCTACCGTCTCAAGTTCGGTGAAACTAGAATATCTTATTCAGGATGTCAAAGACCAGAATGTGGAGTTTAGAATTAATATGGAAAGCACTGGGAGCCACTGACATTTCTTGAACAGGGAAGTTCATAGAAAGTGATGCTTTGGGAAAATGGATTTCTAAAGAGTGGAGGCAGCACCTTTAGACCAAGCATTTTTGTCTTTACTGCACTGATTTGTGTGATCCAACCAAGAACACAGGGAGTAAGTTGGGCTTTCTTGTGGTCCATGGCCTTTTTTGAGATCATGGCAGCCTATCTTGGGTAGGTGTTGACATGGGAGAAACACATACGACTTTGACTTTTAGAAAAAGTACCAGGCGAATTTGCTGTAGTTGCCTGGAGGCTGATTGCCAACTCATTTGGCCTTTAAGCGCTTCCGGAGGTTCTGACCTTATTTCTTGATTTTGTTCAAGTTTATTCATATCTCACTCTAGTGCTATATAGTAGATTTGCAAGTCCTTTAACTTCTCTGAACTTCTGAAAGTGAGTTTTTCCTCTTCAGCTCTCTACTCTCAACCTCCCTCATTCTAACAAAATTCAAGTCTAAAATACCTCAAAGGAAGTGCAGATGGGTAGATTGTAGGGTTTTTTTTTTTTTTCAACTCATTCTAGCTCACTGTAACAAGTCAAACAACACAGAGATACATAAAGAAAAGGTTCATTATTTCTCCCAAGTCCCTTGTCATTCCATTCAGCAGGTATCTGATGTTATCAGTTTGCCATAATTCCTTCCACATTTTTCTCCATGTTCCCGAAAAGATGTTTAGACAAATATACATAAACGTAGAATAGTTTTTTCCTAGACAAAAGGGGTCATATTATGCACATGTTTTTACAACGTCGTCTCATTACATTCTCAGATGGAAAAAAAGCAACTTACTTTGTTCATTTAACATTAACAAGATTATGGATTTTGTTCTAGGTCAATAACCATTGGGAAAAGACCAACAGATTCTACTACAAAAAATATAGAAATCTTCTGGATAAAAAAAAACTTAAGTCTAATAAGGACACTAACTCTTTATCTTTCTTTTATTATTATTATCATTATTATACTTTAAGTTCTAGGGTATATGTGCATAACGTGCAGGTTTGTTACATATGTACACTTGTGCCATGTTGCTGTGCTGCACCCATCAACTCATCAGCACCCATCAACTCGTCATTTGCATCAGGTATAACTCCAATGCATGAGTTGAAAATATTTTTCCCAGTTTATTCTTTGCCTTTTGACTTTTTTTTTTTCTGTCTTTTGCCAGAGAAAATATTTGCTTCATCTTGAAATGAAGGAGATCTTCTTAAACAAGACAGAAAAGGAAGGTGGCGCGAGAGATAAGATAGGCATAAATCGAGTACATTGAAGAAAAAAAGCTAAGGCTTTTAAATGGGCCCTCTCCAGACAGAGGAAGGGTTTAGATGTGGAAGCATGTTGAAGAAGGCCAGAATCCAGGGAAAGAAATAAAAGTATCAGATAAGCATTCAGGTAGCTCCAGTGAGGGCGGTTTGATCTGAAACTGAGGGTTTGTACTTATAATTAGCAAGAAATAAAAGAGAGCTTGTCTGGGGGGGCAGTAGTGATAATGACTCATTGTTTGAATGAGAGTAAAGGGCTAAACAATGACGCGCCCCAGGGAAACCCAAGTCTTCATCTAGTCCACTGAAGCACTGACAGTGGTGGGAGAAGGGTAAAAGATAGAATCCAGACAATCAGGTGGTCCCGAGGACACAAACTATCTAAAAAGATTGCATCTAAGGTGGAGGGTCTCTGAGAGTTTCTTCTAACTGTAATCAGAAGCTTTACAACCCTAAGTGCTTTGCGGAATCCATAAAAGTCCTCTACCATCACTCTTCATCTCAAGCTCTTGGTCAGTTGCCCTCAATCCAGGTAATTTTTGTGATTATTTTGGCAGTAGCATGAGCAGAAGCGTTTGGACCCTTACAGTGAGATTGTGCAGCGAGTTCCTGGTACTTGCTAGCTATGTGACCTTAGGCAAGTAACTTTCTGCTCTCTGAGTTTCACTTTCCTTATGTGAAAAAAAAAAAAAAAGGTTAATACTGACATCAAAGGTCATTCAGGAAGAATAAATCAGATAACAGATGCACATGAAAAGGCTTCAGGGAATGTAAAGGCCAATAAAAATATAAGTTCTTACTATGACGCCAGCTTAGGCAGATAAATAACCTGAAGTAAGACAGGCATGCCAAGAGTAGTTTTCCCTTACTGTTGGCATCTGCAAAGCATTTTGGGCAAGAGGGGAGAGGTTATGTGTATGTGACTAGATGGGCTCAGAGAGGATCCTGAAGCTCCCAGAACCCACCTGCTACTACAACTATGGCCCTCCATTCATGCAACTCATGAGGTGAATGGCACAGAGTTTGATGAGACATAATGAGGTAATGTCTAGTATTTACTCAGTACAATCAGACAGTTTTTAATTCAAGTCAGAAAGCCAAGCAGAAAATGTGTCATCTTATCATCACCAAAACTGAGGAAGAGCCCAAACTCTGGAATTCCAGGAAGTACCAATAGATACCATTGAAAGAGTCTGAACTCTGAGGGGAAGATGGACAGGCAAGTTTATGTACAGCAAGGCCACATAAATATGCAATTTCAGAACTGGCTGAAAGTGGGGGACTGAGTGGCCTAGGTATGGGGTTTAATAAAGGGATTATTAATCCTATCTTTATATCAACTCTGGAACCAGATATCCTGGGTAGGTACCCTGGCTCTGCTGCTTACTATATGTAAAATGTCAAGCAAATCAATTAATCTCTTTGAGCATCAGTAATAGTATTTATATCACAGGGTTCTTTTGATGATTAAATGAGTGAATATTTGTAAAGTGTTTACAATATTGGCTGGTGCATAGTAAATATCACATAAGTGCTATTTTAAAATAGTAATTAAAAACAATTTTCTTAGTAGGACATGTAAGGTTTTCTTCTTAATCAGTCCCTATCTCTCCAGCTTCATTTCCCACTGCCTTCTTTTAAAATTGCATTCCTCAAGAATGGAATAAGTAGAACACTGCCCAATCATACTAGGTGATTGTATGTCTGTGTGCCTTAGTCTTGGCCTGGAATGTTCTATCATATTTATTCACAAAATTATTCCCTTTTATAAAGCTATCTCAGGCTTCATCTCCTCCAGAAGGCCTTTCCTGACTACTGCCTCCATGCTTCTCCACCCGCTTGAATTAGGCATTGCAATTCTTTGGACCTTGCACACATTTCTGTAGAGGTGGCTTAAACTTTGTACTTCAATTATTTGTTTATGGGACTATTTGCTGCAGTTAGACCATGAGATCTTGAATGCAGAGGTCATAATCTTATTTACTGATTTCCTCCCCACCCCAAGCTCATAACTTGGCACACGGTAGGAGCTGTAAGAATGTTGGCTGGCAAGATTTAAATGCAAAACATTTTAATAACTACTAAACTTATGCCATCTTTGCAACAACTCAGTGTAATAGATACTACAATTAGCCTCATTTTATGGATGAGGAACCTGAGATTGAAAGAGGTTAAGGGTGTATTAAGGTCTCACCCAGCTAATGAGTAAAGGGAGCTGGGACTTAATCCCAGGCTTTTTTTCCACGGCAAATGTTTTGTTGTCTGCTCTTTCTTACTGATAATAATGGTTAACATTTATTGAGCACTTTCTTTTCTCCAGGCACCGAGCTAAATATTTAACACAGATTATCTCATTTGATCCTCTCAACAATCCTGCAAGGCTTACCCCATTATGGTACCCATTTATGGAAGAGGAAATTGAAGCATAGAGAGGTGGAGCAATTTGCTCAAACTCACGCAGAATTCCAACCCAGTGTAACTTTACAAAAAGAGCTTTTAGCTATAATCCTCTACAGATTCTCAACTGAGACTAACAGAATAGTTACTTCCTCAAGAATGCTACTACTAGAAAATGGGTTTTTGAACCTAGGTGTTGGTGCCACTGAGGATCTTCTTTTTCCATCACAACATGTAGCTGTATCAGTGGTCAAAAAAGGAAGCACTCTGTTTGTGGTGGGTACTTCTGGGGAGTTGAGAGTTTAGCTGCTCAGCTTTTGTACTGGCAATGTGGCTTGTAATGGTGTGGATTTTTGAGAGAGTGTAAAAGGGAAATACATGCTAAAGTTTATATCCTGTCTTCTTTTCTCAGGGATTTGCAGTGAGCACATGTTACCTACCCAGATGAGACAAAAAAAGGCAGACATAAAGGACAATGGGGTTGGGGGGAAATCAGTTACTGAAATGAGGCCCCAGACAGGCAAGCTTTCAGCAAGACAGTGTTTTAATCTTTCGCTTATCCAGCTATAATCTCCCTAGACAAGTATTTATTTAACAGGAAAGGACGAGGGAGTTCATCATTTTGATTTTATTTATTTGCTACAGTCATTGGAAGTTGCCCATCTTTGAGTCTGCAGTGATAAATAAGATATATTATCTGATCTCCTGGATTTATGAGCAAGGATGTGCAATTGCAATTGCCTCCGGGTGTCTAAGAACAATGCATAAACATAGGAAAGGAGCAAGGCAAAGAGCAGGATTTAGAAGATTCCTGGTGGGGGAGGGGGTACTTGCTGAGTAGGCAAAGGGACCCAGTTTGGTAGAAGTGTGTGCTGGAGTTCACACACCAAAGCCAGTCAAGCATGGCGGTTCAAGGGGCATCATTCAATCATTAAATACACTGTCATGATCCTAGGTGTCCAAGGCTCCATTTGACACGTTGATCTATCTTACTCTGAGACAGCAGAATACGTTGAAATAAACAGGCCATAGAAGTATTACAATCCTGGGCTTTTTAGCATGCTAGGGAGATAGATGCATGCTTCTTGGCCTGAGAGCATGGGTCATACAGGAAGGCTCTCTAGGGTGCCTAATTTACAGATTGGAAAACTGAGACTATGGTAGAATTCAGACTAGAAACCTTTAACTCAGTTCCTACCACTTTTTCTTAACTAGTTTTATTTATGAATAATCTCTGTAGTTGATTGCAGAGAGAATTTAGATATTTGGGAAGGTTCTTAGCACTGCTGTGGCTAGACAGTGCACAGAGAAGAATGGGAAGTGGCTCTTAGCACCAGTGTTTCCAAATAGACCAGAGGTACAGGAAGAATAACGTATTTGCAATCAGAAGCCCCAGGTCTCAGTCCCATCTTGTCATTACCTAGGTGACCTTCGGCATACCCCATTTCTTTTCTGAATCTTAATTATGCTATCTGTAAAACGAGGCTGATAAAACCTGTAAATGGGCAGAGGGATTGCCTGAGGTATGAAAAATCTCTAGAGAGATGGTGGGATCTGCAGACCCCTCCTTGCAGCTTTCCCCCGTTTATCAGCCAACAAAGACTTTAGCTTTTGCCTTTAAATGGCTTTCATTTTTTGTCCAAAAACCTTTATCGAATGTTTAATATATGTAGAATGTCACTTTAGGTGCTTTGAGAGATGGAGAGATGGGCTTTAACCAGGCCAAAAGGCATTTGGATAGATAACCAGCCAACAATAAGAAGAGACAAATAAGTAATTATTAGACCTATAATCATTCAGCTGAAGGCCAATGGTGAGGGGTTATCTGACTCCAAAGCAAGCTTTAAATGAACTCCACTTTAACCACTGTTTAAATCCCCTCAGTTAGTGCTGCCTCCCTTCAGCCATCCCTTTTACACCCTATACATAATGTACATGATCAGAAGATACTTGCTTGACATTCCAGGATATCCCCATTTTGGCTCCAATGATATTTTCTCTTATTAGTCCCCAGAATCAATGGCCCATGCTCCTTAGGCCTTGGTTCCTTACATATCCTCCCTCCCCAGTAATTTCTCCCATTCCCAACATCATCCTTACTCCTTTCTCTGCATCTATACTTATCTCTATTTATTTGCCTGTAGTAATCCTGCTTTATCATCCTTTGGGTCTCAGCTACAATTCCACCTGTTCTTCCTCCAGGTCTATCTCCTTGGAGCTCCTAAAATTAGAACCACATAGTTTTGCTCTGAACTATTAAAAGCCAAAGTGATTCCAGGCTATTTGTCCTGCCTTCTTTATCTGAACATCAGCTCCTTGGAGGCAAGAATTAAGTCACTATTCCTTCATGTATCATAATTATTTTTTTTTCTTTTTGTCTCAAAAGTCAGGACTTGTTGTTTGACACTAGTTTGGGTGCAACTCAAACATATGTCCTTTGGTTACCAACATATTGACATTTCCGGAATGTTGAAACAATTTCAGTGGTTTATGGTAGGAGTTTTTCAACCTGTTTTTTAAAATAGAACCTTTTACTGCAAGTGAAATTCAACAGGGACTCATAGTATAGAAAACAGATGAAAGTAGATCTATTTTGGGTAAAATGGAAGGCCATCCTTTCTTGGTAATTCCTAGGCTATCTCTGTAGAATACTCTTGGATTCCATGAGGCACAGTTTTGTAACAATGCTCTCAAAAGACCAATAGGCCAGAATATGTTTAAATTAAGATACATACTTGGTGACTATTGACTTGACTGGCAAACGTCATAACTCAGAGACCCGGGGAAACTGATGGGGGCTGTAGGTTCATGGATTAGGCAACTTGTTTAAAGATTTCCTCATAATAGCAGATAAGAGTTATAATAACCGTCCACACAAAAAAGTAAAACAAAAAATGCTTCCAAGGCCCTAGGTGCCTGGTAAGGGACCTCTTCTGCCTAGGGAAGGGCAGAACCCCAGGATTGGCCTTCAGTAACTTTCCAGTACTCTAGTTAATCTTCTTCACTGCCAAGGATAACAAATCCCCTTGTCTGAGAATCAGCTTCTCTCAGGGTCCATTTCTCACTCTTCAAAACTATTTTCAATAATCATCTTACTGTGTTTTTCTTTGTGTCTGGCATCTAAAGAGTCAGATGTTTTCTCTGTGGAAATCCAGCATTTATAAAGAAAATATGAGCACATATTTTAGTATCCATGTAAGACAACCCTTTGGCCCTTTCAGGGAACTTACACAAGGGCAACATCTATTTGGATGGTAAGATAGCCTGCATGATTTTTATTTTCTGAAAGCTTCTCAGTTTGTCATACATCTCAGTTCCAACAAACAAGATCTGGACCACCTTTGTGATGACCTGCAGGTTATAAACTATGCTTTCTACACTTGGAGTCCACAGAAAGGTGCCAAGATGTACCTGTGCTGTAAGTGTAGTCCTGTGTGTTCCAAGTTTTAACAGAAATAACTAGGTAATTAGCACTCTTAAGTGTTTTGACTGTATTAACTCATTTAATTTTTAAAACAACCTTATGAGATAGGTGCTATTATAATCCAATTTTTACATGAGATTGAGACACACAGAAGTCAAGGAACTTGCCCAAGATCAGATATCTAGACAGTCACAAAACTAGGATCTTAACCTAGGCATTCTCTGAATCCAGAGCCCAACTTATTATCTACACATTGTACTCTCATATCAGTTTCTTATAGATGAAGAAACTGAAGCCTTGAGAAGCAAAACAATTTGTCCACATTAGTGAGGTGCTTCTCCACCCAAAAAGAAACTATTTTAATCCCCTCTTTGATTCTCTCTTGCCTTCCAGGGTGTGAGCCAACAGGAGTTGCTAGACGGTGGAAAGTTTTGATTCAAGTTCTTTCTTTCTTTGTTATTAAGTGTCTCTGTAATCCTGTGGAGGAAGATTTTTCCTTCCTCTGGATCTGCTTCCCCAGTGGCAATATGATGATTTAGGACTACAACTTAAACTTTTTTCAGTCCAAGTCAGAGTACAAATTATTTGTAGACTTTTGATTTACTTTAAAAAGCTCATCTGTATTTTTTGTATTCCACTCCATAACAAATATATCTTCATTTTAATATAATTCTTACAAATCTTCTAGTAAAGTCAACTATCTTGAGGAGAGTGCCCTTATAGTCCATGTAACTACAGTGCACTGGGGAGGACCCCTGAGGAATACTCATTTCAATTTCAGGGCCTCTGAAGTAAAGGATGTCTCCAAAGTCCCTCTCTGCTTTGACATTTTACAATCTAAGTCATTACCTTCAATGCAGAAGAGCCAGTGTCCTACCCTAGTTAATGCTTAACCCCATGGTATTGTGTAAAGGAAAAGAGGGCAAGGATAGAAGGGAAAGCCAACTGAATATATCCTTCAAACTCTCCACGGCTCTGTACTCATTGGTATAAAAAAAATTCAAGGAATTGCTTAGCGAAAAGTCAGTTCCCACTCTATTACAAACAAATTGTGCGACCTTTGAATCATCTGTTACTTCTAAGATCACCTTGTCCAACCATCTCTTTGAATGGATGAGGAAACTGAGGCACAAAGACAGGATGGCCTTTGTCTGAGGTCACAGGAAGTGGCAAGGTTTGGACTAGAA
Organism: Theropithecus gelada; assembly: GCF_003255815.1. Taxonomy (NCBI): domain Eukaryota; kingdom Metazoa; phylum Chordata; class Mammalia; order Primates; family Cercopithecidae; genus Theropithecus; species Theropithecus gelada. The sequence continues at coordinate 87,237,495 of NC_037689.1, read as the reverse complement.
TCATGGCACTCTGTTACATCTAGAGAATTTGGCATACCAATTATACCAGTCATATTAAGCTCCTAGGCCTCAGTTTCCTAATTCCTAAAATGTGAAGAGAAGTCATCAGTCTGTCCCTGAGTTCTTACGCTGATGTGATGAGGCAATTAATTCAAGGAGTTTTTGGATTGATTACTTCTTGTGAAAGCCTCAGAAAGGAGAGGTGGAGATCTCTTAAGACAGATTTTCTCTTGCTACTGGTTGGTTTGGGCTATTGGGTATGTTTATAATTAAGTTAAAACTTTGTCTATTTTATTTAACAAATACTTATATAGTCTTTATTTTATGACAAGCATTGCTCCAAGTGTTTTACAAATATTAACTCAGGTAATCCTCCTGATAACCTTGTGAGGAGAGTTATAGTATCATCTCCTTTTTACAGATGAAAGAATGGAGATACAGAGAGGTAACATAACTTAGTCAGAATCATACAGCTATTAAATGGCAGAGAATAAATTTGAACTCAAGTCATCTGCCTCAAAAGTTTATGCTGCTAACGGCTAGATATGATGTAGTCAGGTGCAACTGTTTGTGTGCAGGGTGGTGTCATTAAAAAAAAAAAAAAAAAAAAAAAAAAACCAGCTTTGGTTTTCTTATTTCAACCCTACTCCCAGCCCAAGCTAACTTATCATGTTTAGGGAAGAGTGCTCTCTCAGCCTGGAGAGAACTCAATTAGAGCAAATGATCTTTTACTTTTAGAGCCCCTAGATGCCTCGACAAAAGTAGAGATCCAGGAAAGCTCACTTTGCTGTTGTTCATTTATATTAATAAAATAATTACTGTCTGTTATTTAAATATTATTGGGTTATTACAAGTATTAAAAATTTATTTCTTTTCATTTTGTTTGTTTACTGTCTATTTGGGAACAGAGTGTGATTAAGCAAGCATTATTGAACATTTTTTTTTCTTTCATACTATAAATGTTAATTTGAGAGGTAACTTAGGAAGCTGTCACCATTTGCCCACATGAACCCTGGGCTCATCACTTAACCTCGGTGACACTGAGTAACCAACCAGCCAGAAAGCAGCTCCTCTTGGTCCCTCAAACACAAGGCTTGTCTTTTTACAAAAGTGCAGTGTTGTAGAGCTGAAACTGACTTCTTATGTCTACCAGCTGCCACTCATTGAGACGAAGAAACAGGTCATAGGATAAAATTGCCCATGAGCCCCCAGCAAGTGGCCAATACAGGAGTATACCTAGCATAATGGAAGTCTTGTGAGGTCAGGCACTGGATTTTATTTGTTTGCAATAGTCTCCTCATTTTTGAACATAATGCTAAGCCCAAATATGACTTAGTTGAAAATTATTGTGGATTGACTGACTGACATAATCCAAGTCTCCTGATTTCCAGGTGAGAATTCTTGTTGCTCAACCATGATTTTTTTTTTCAACTATATTTTTAAGCAGCTTTGCAAATTGACATGGTCATGGAGGTCCAGGGTATGAAAGAAATCAGACTGTGAATAAGATATTTTTTTTTCTTTTAGTTAAAAATACCAAATTCTTCTACCTACCACAAGCTCCAGCTCCTTCTTGCCCCAAATAGGTTATTGTATCCAACATGGTGGGTGGCAAAAAGGATTTGGGAGTGAAGACGAGGGAGAAAGGTGTGGCAATTGAGGCAGTCAAGCCAGTATTGTGTAAGTCATTTTGTGTTTCTGATTTTGTTAGTTATCTATTGCTATACAACAAATTATTCAAAACTTAGCACCTTAAAAACAAGGTACATTTATTTTTCACAATTTCTGTGGGTCAGGAAACCAGGCATGACTTAGTTGGGTGCCTCTTGGTCAGCATCTCTCATTGGCTATAATCAAAGTGTCATCTGTGATTGCAGTCATCACAACGCTTGACTGGGGTATAATCAGTTTCTAAGCTTACTCAAGTGGCCTTCGGCATGATTTAGTTCTTTGTGGGCAGTTGGATTGAGGGCCCCAGTTCCTCGCTAGCTGTTTAAACAGAGGCCTCTATCAGTTTCTTGCCATGTGGGCTTCTCTATAGGGCAGCTCACAAAATAGCAGCTTGCTTCATCAGAGCAAGCAAGTGAAATTGCAAGAGAGAGTGAGCAGGGTAGCAGTTAACAATCTTTCATAACCTAATCTCAGAGTGACATCATATCACTTTTGCCGTATTTTATTTTTTAGAAGCAAGTCACTAGGTTCAGTCTATACTCAAAGGGACAGAATTACACAGGGGTATGAATACCAGGAGGTGGTGATCAATGTACACCCTCTTAGAAGCTGTCTACCACATTGGATATTCCCAGCTGAAGTCCCTTAGCCTTGTAAAATGTAAGCACACCACGTGCCTAGAGGTAGCAAATGGCAGTGATCAGAACATTGGAGAGTTTGGTTGTAATCTCTGCTCCACAACTTACTGCATGGTCTTTGGTGACTTAATCTCTATTACCTTCACTGCCCTCACAGACAAAATAGAGACATGATACCTATCCTACAGAGTTGTGAGAATGCAATGAGATTTTGGATTCAAAAGAGCTAACAATCTAGCAAGCAAGAAAGATACAGTAATAATGGCAGTGGCGACTATGGCAGTGATAACTCATTTTCCACCAGGCCAGGAGGTATTACATGTATAGAGACTTTTACAGTTGCTTTCTAGAGACATTATTCACTTTCCTTATTTAAATAATGGCTATATCAGACTGGAAAGGGAGAAGGAAAATAAACAGGCTGGTGCCTGAAATTCCATTATCAGTGCATGTATTTTTTTGTTTGTTTAAGGCAGCATTGCAAGTGGAAGTCCAGGAAGTATATCTGGTCTGCAGGGATATTTTCTTTAGCTTACTGAGTGTTTTAAAGGAATTTTAAAATTGAGAGATTCTGATAGAAACTGTGATTTTCAGCCTCTCTGGAAAAATTGGGCAATGTGGCAACCTTGAACTCTCATTCTGCATAGTAGCAATGGCTGGAGCTGAGTAGGCATTAGATAAGTCATATGCTCACCATAGTTCCTGCCTCTCACAACACATAAGTATATGTTCTCTTATCCAGCCTGCTGTCATCACTAACCTTACTCACCTGGTCCCTATAGCCATCTGAGTTTGTATCCCCTTGTCTAATACTTCACTCCCCACTATCTCCCCAGGAAAAAGCAGCATATCTCGGAACCTTTCCTATGGACAGCATCTGATGCAGAGTGGGGAGGGGGAACAAGATAGATGACATGTAGGGGACAGGCGAAAAGATACAAAGAAGAGAGCATGAGAGATGGCCTTTATAATTCTGTCATCCACAGCCTATTGTGTCATTTACTAGAGGACAAGCCAGGAGGGTTTAAATGGCATGCCTTGTGAATTTGGTGTGATTTTGATAATGTTGGATTTCTAAAAGTAGTGACTTTTTTTTTTTCCTTTCTTTATGTTAACTGCCTATTCAGAAACAGGGTGTTTTTAAAACCTGTACAAAATCAGGCTGTGGATTCGTAAGGCATTCCTCCTTCCATAGAAAATTGTCTCTTCTCTGCTGAATCTTTCACTACTAAAGACTGAGATTAACACCTTGCTCTTTTCTGGGCCCTTGTTTCTCTTAGTCATAAATTTAGAGACTTGGGCAAAGTCAGAGATTCTTAAGCTGAGAGTTCATAGCTGGGATATTCAGAGGCAAGAGAATCCCATTACATCTTACGCACAGTTACATGCATTCTTTTGCAGACAGGGTCCATATCTTTAATCAGTCTCGAAGGGACCCAGACTCCTTACAATGTAGTAAATGACATATTCATGGATTCATTCCACATTTAGTAAACATCCTCTATTCACTCATTCATTCAAAATGTAATTGGCGAGCACCTACTGTGTACAGGATTCTGTCTTAACCATTGGGGATATGTTTGTTGGAGAAATTAGGAAATAATCCCTGGTGTTTATATTTTAGCGAGGAAGGCAGAAATAAGGAGAATAAGTAGACTACATATTTTGTTAGAGAGTGGTAAGTGCTAAGCAGGAGAAAAATAAAGCAGAGCAGACTGGTAGATGTAATTTTAGATAGGATGGCCAAGGAAGACCAGAAGTCAGTGAGAGCAAGCCATGTGAATATATGAGGGAAGAAGGAATGGCAAGTGCAGAGGTCATACTGTATCTGGATTATCGAAGGAATAGCAAAGAAGCCAGAATGACTGGAGTGAGTGAGCAAGGCAAAGAGTAGCAGGAGATGTGGCCAGGGAGGTGGTGGGGGAAATCATGAAAGGTCTTGTGGACCATTGTAATAAGTTCTCAGTGCCATTGTCTATGTTGCTCTTTAAACCACCCCTGGCCTTCTGGCAGTCATTTTTGATACCTCCTCAAGCTTTCTTAGCTCTCTCCCCCAGGACCCTGATTCAGTTACTGCCTTCTCAAGGTGAGATTAGTGATGCTGTTGCTGCTTTTTTCTCCTGTCCTTTTCTTAGACCTTCTGCTCATCTTGGTTTTCTTAGAAACTCCTAAGAGTTTCTACAAAGCAAGGCCCACATTATGTATTGTTGAAATCCCAACCTCTGGCCCAGTGTTAACAAGATGTATGACTGAGAAGAAGCATTCAACTAAAGCTTGTTAAAGGAACTGAATTTGCTACCTTGAATTTGTCTCTCTGGACTTTGCAAGTACCAGCCCATCCTTCTCCTAAGCGACCACCAATTAAACTCCTATGATATGCCAAGCATGGTGCTAAGTGATCTCATTTAGCCTTCACCACAACTGCTTTTACAGATGAGATGAGAAAACTGAGGGCCAGAGAATGGGGAAAGATTTGTCTAACATCACACAGTAAGTCAATGACAGGGTGATAGGTGTTGATGCCGTGGGCCACATTAGTGGGGATGGATTTCACTCGCCTGCTGGACTAGCATTAATTCCCATGCCTAATAGCACACCTCAGCAAGATGGCTTTCAGATGTGAGGGGTGGAGCCTAGGGCCATTGCATAGACTTAAGAGAAATTTACTGCTTCAAAAACAGAAGGCAATCCCCTCTAGAGGCAGACACTCTTGGGACTGAATACCATCTCTGTCACTGATTACCATGTGAACTTGAGCAAGTCACTTCTACTTCTCCATTTTCATCTCTGTGAATTAGGATGATGATACCTACTTGGATAGGGGGTAGTGAAGGACTGGCCAGTGGATTGTGAGGATTAAGTAAGATATATGTATACAAAATCATTTAATACCATATCTGGCACACAGTTTAGGTACTCAAAGAATGATAGTTTTCTTACGTATCAACCTTTGATTGGCCCAACTTCATTCCTGCTGGAGTTGATGGCTCCTGATATTTTCATGAACATTCTCAACTTTTTGCTCAATCTTTCTGGCTTGTGCACAAGAAGTGGGATAGTCTTGGTGACACCAGCCAAACTCCAAACTTCCTCACAGCCTCATATTATCTCTTGCACCACAAAACTTTGACAACTAGGCACAGCTGACAAAACTGCCATTGCTTTTTTATTTTTATTTTTATTTTTTTTCCTCAACTCCATGTTCTGTGTTCCTGAAGATAGGGCCCTTTTAAGAGTTCCTGAAAGGCTCTTTAGACTCCTTTTTACCTATTCTCATCATTGGCCGACTGTGAATTTGGATTAGTGATGATGGTCATCATTAATTCAATTATTTTTATTTATGTAAAATTTTATACTTGACTGAACACTTTTCCATACTTTATCTATTTTCACCTTTTTGATAGGCCTAGGATAGGCAGGGAGAATTATTTCCATTTTGCAGATGGGGTAACTAAGACCCAACTGGAGCCTATTTCATCTCTTTATTTCCTCACCAACACCAATGTCTTGATAGCATGTATATACCCAGAGCTCTAAAGAGAGAGAAATCTGGGCCAAAGGAGTGGTAGGTTTGAGGAGGCCCTTAGTCCCCCTTCATAATCTCCATCAGCCTTCCAAAGACACCCCAAATACACGTAAATTGTACATATAATCCATGTACTTGTCCAGGTAAATGCTGCTTAAAGATAAACCTCTTAGTTCCACTTCTTCTTGCTTTCCCTAAGCCCCTTTAATAGAAATTCTGGAAACACTACTGTTAGGAAAGAATGGATAAGACTCAAAATTTACCCTCTTTTCCCCTCTTTCACTGTAGCTGGCACCCTGACACTATACACTGACTCTGACATTGTTCCTGGCAGAAAGACAGCTTCTAAGCAAACTCAGAGCAACAGCTGCAGAGGAACTCAGACAGGAATTTTTGGGCCTGCCCAGGGCAAGGGGGAGGCTCTGGTTGTGAGCAGAATACATTAGAGCCCTAGGAGGATAAAGGCCCTGCTCTCAGTCAGAACAATATTTCCGGGGAGTTGCCATGGAGGCTACCTATGTACATCCCATACCCAGGTGCCAATTATGCTAAGGGTGAGGCCCTGGCAGGCATATAATCATGGGAAAGCAGTTGCTATGAAGCAGAGGGCTGCAGGTTAGACTTAGAATGCTGTTTCAAAGCATTTAATGCCCAGTTTTCAGGGTTAGGGAGACTCAGCCTGGAAAAGTAATACAGAAGAGACCCCTTTCCCTTTTTATACTTCATTCCTCTTCCCACTCCTAACTGCAGTGACATTCCTAGAATATATGACATGGTTAATTGTCAGACATCACCTAGAAGACTTTGTCAAGCTCTGAGTTCCACACTTTAATGGAGACTCAGAAAATTAGGAACTCACACAAAGGGGAATAAGCATGAGTGAGATCCCAAAAACCCGTGAGGAACAATTGAAGGAAATGAGGCTGTTTGGCTGGAGGAAGAGAAGACTAATGGAGATATGGCATCTGGAAGGTATCTGAAGTACTTCTTATCAGGTAAAGAGAACAACTAGGTCTGGGGAACCCCAGGAGACAGAACAAAGACCTGTGGATAGACTCCACAGGGAGCAAAAATGTCACTCAATACAAATAATAAATTTATCTCAGAGCAGTCCATGGATGAAACGGGCCATGTTCATAGGCAAAGATATCCCCACCATTCTCAAGTGTTCTGAGAGTGATCACCCCCATCAAGTGTTTGACAAGAGGATTGAAACATGCCTGTTCAGGTATGAAATGCTGTGATTCTGTTAACTATGATCATATAGCTGCTAAGAGATTGATTAAGGGCTTAAAATCTATGCATCCTGATGACTGATGTTGCACTTTTGATCTCAAATCTTACCTTTTGATGAGGGTGGGCACACAGTTCAGCCCCAAGCTCTGGAAAAAGTAGAGATCCTGCCAAAGGAAGATTTCATCCCCATTTTCCCAAACCTCATTTTCTCAACTCAGAAACATTTTCTATCATCATCTCCACCATGATGCTGCTGCCCTAGGACTCCTAAAACAATGCTCAAAGAAATAAGCTCATAGGAGACTGAATTTTCAATGTTTCTCTTGGACCCTCTGCTTGCTTTCTTTTTAGCCCATCTGATTTCTTTTCAACAGTAGCTACTACAAGGTATATGTGTCTGTGGGTTGTAGTACAGTTGTGGGAAGCAATAATTTCCCTAGTGTAAGCCGGCATGTAGGAAAGCTGGGCATCTACACTGCTCCTCAGCAGACATGCCTCACATGTGCCCATTACTTGAAGAGCTTCTGTTTCACTTATTTTACTCAACAATTAATTTTCCTGATTTGGACTGGAAAGAAAAATAGGAGGAGGGGGACAAAAAGAGAAAACAATGTAGAAAGGACTGAAGAGGAGGGGTGGTGGGGGCACTAAAACCACTGCTATGTAACCAGCCAACAGTGATACTACATGTTTATGGGCTTTGGTTGCTATGGAGACAGTTACGTAACTCCAACTGGTGGTGAAATTTCATACTGCTTGTGGTGGTGAGCGATATTTCAGTCACTTAGGGCTACTTATAAAGAGAACAAATAAAGTAGCTGAGGGGCCCTTTGTCTTGCTGGCTACAACCCGAACTAAGTTTCAGCCCTGCACGCCAGTCATTTTCCAGTTTTCTGTGTGTAGCAAAATGTTCCCAATTATTCTCTGAGTAGAACTAGGTACTTACTCCTCTCCTCGGCCCAGAATGGCTAGGTGCAAGGCTCAAAGCAAAAAGAGAAAATAAATAAATAAAAAGGCCCCGTTTTGGGGTGGAAGGCCTGAGTGGAAAATTTCAGCTTGGAAAGCTTGTGTTTTGGGAAAATTATGAGTTGAGGGGAGGGCGTTTATTTTTCACTAGCACAGAGTCCAAAAGCTTGGTATGTTCTCTGTGTTCAAGCTCTCTCTCTCTCTTGCTCACTCTTGCTCTCTCTCTCTGTCTGTCTTTTTCTCCTCTCTCTCTCTCACATACACACATACACACACACACTTGAATTCGCACTCAATCTCATTCTTTCTTCTAAACACTTATATTCACTTGCATGCTCATGTAGATTCATGTTCACACATGTTCTATGAAAAACATACACATTTGATTCCACATACAATTCACACAAAAATACACATGTGCTTGAACACATAATTTACTCATAATGTGTACTTTGGCTTGTTCACATACAACTCACTCATATATTCTCAAACACACATGTACTCTTAAACACTTACATAGTAGGCTAAACCTTGTGAAACTGCCATTGTTATAGTTTTGTTTACACACAGGGACATGCTGAAAGTCTCTCACCCATACACATTATATCACTCACTCTTGCATATATCACTCACTCAGTATGGAGGCACTCTGGACCCAGAATTTTACAGTATGTAAGCTGCTGGTTTTCCATCCATGATCTCACTGGGTCCTCAGAAACCACCTTGGGAGTGGATGCAGGAATAAGGCTATTATTTCCATTACATAGGTGAACTAAAGGACAGAGTGTAAAGAATGGCCTGAGTTCACATATCAAGTACTAAGCAGAGACTGGAACCCAGATCTTTATTTTGATGCCAAATTCAGTGTTATCGCCCTTGTGGCACCTGCCAGTCATGGGAAAAGTGGAGACATTTTGGTGAAAATACTCTGCATGACGAATTGAGAATGTAAACTTTTGCCTCTGGTGAGCCATATAGGAGATCAAGGCGAGGCTTTAGATGGTGTCTCTGACCCCTTTCCTGTCTCATCTAGCACTTGGGTAGAGGTCATTCCATTTAGCCAGATCAGCGTTTCCCTCTGCTTGTCTAATTCTCCTCTGCTTCCCACTCTGCCTTGCTTGTCTGGTCAGTGAGAAATGCCAGTCCCTATGACATATCTTTCATTATTGCTTATAGAGTGACAACATCTTGCCTGCATGGTGTACATAGGAGCAGGAGACTGATCACCTTCCCGGAAGCTGAAGCAACTCATCTATGCTGCCTATACTCTGGATAAATTGATAAGGAAAGTGTATTTCAGGGTCAATTGTGTTCTCAGGACAAAGATAACCAAAAGGTTTCTGGAGCAGTAGAATTCTAGAGTCAAAGTTGCCTGGAAATTTCTAATCTTAGAAGTTTCTGAGAGCTGAAGGTTTTAGGTTGAATGCTAGAGCTGAAAGTCTCTGGAGTTTGAGATTTGGATCTAAAATGTCAGAATAGAGATGAGAGAACTACGATGTATTTTGTTGTAGAGGAAGGGTGGTGCAAGGAGCTGCGTTAATTAGCCAAACTGGGCTAGCTAGCTTCTTTTTGCTTCTTCAGATATGCTGTTCATCCTCCTCCAACCTGCTCTCTGACTCAGGAGGCTGACTTGTACTTTAACAGGTTCCAGTGTCTTCTGGCTTCCAGTTTGGTTTGCTCATGGAAAGCCCTGGCAGGAAATAGGAGGATGGGAGGAAAGTAAAGTCAGGGACTTTACTCTCCCAGCTCCCTCCCTGTGGTGTCACCTTAAGCTCACTGCTCCTCTCAACCAAAGATTACAGTGTCTCTCAAGGCAGCCTGCTCCACAGGGATCTTGCTTTCCAAATTTCAGTAACTGCCTCCTCCCAGCCCGCCAGGCTTAAGAATGGTGACAAAGCCCACTGTGAGTACTTCACCATGCCTTGTGGTTCTTTTACACACCATTCACAACTCTGTAATTAGTCTCCTTATTAAACCCTTCTTTAATTATCCTAATTTGCATGTGCTATTTCCTTGTGGGACCGAAGTATAAGGGAAATCTGTGGGAAGCAGATTTGTTATTGCCCCTCTGAGTTCTCGATCTAAGTTAGGATAAAGAGGAACCTGGTTTGATTTTCCTGTGTTGGCCAAGGTGCCTTAAAATGCCCTACCCTTGTTATCCTCGGGACCTTCTCACGGCGGCCCTTTGGCAGTACTCAAGATGTTTAGCTGATTGCCTTTCTAAGTCACAAGCTCATTTATTTTGAGGGCTTTGCCTCACCTCTTGTGAAAACGTGTCCTTTCTATTATTTCAGCTTGCTTTCTACTTAATGTCTCTAATAAACAGGGTCTAGGGCCTGTTCATATATTTTGACTATGAGCTCTGGAAAGGGCCCAGAAAAAAATAATTGACGAAACTGCACAGGGCTGTTTGAGGGAGGCAAGATGCTAAGGGGTTCAAATATGGGTCAGGAAACAAAGACAAAGGAAAGCCTTTCTGCTACAACTGTCAGCATTTTCATCCGAATTGCCTGAGCCTGCCCATGAAGTTAATTAGTTTTTCCCTTCTAGTGTCAGAAAGGCAGAAACAGGTCCAGAGAAGGAGAGATATTTAATTGACAAAGGTTGCACAGCAAGTCAGGGCTGGAATCAGATGAGGACTTGAGAACCTTTGGTTCCTGCTGCTGGCTACACCATTTCTACTTAGAGCTCATGCCCCTCAACTCCTTCCTTTCATCCTTATCCTTAAAGGTAGGGGTGAGGGAGGAGGACCACTTTCTTGACTTCACTCATCTCCTAGAAATCCACCAATGTCCTTGGATTATCTTTTTTTTTTTTCTGTGAAAGACTGAAGAGGGCAATCTTAGACACCCTTAGCCTGGGCCTCGTTCTTCTTCCCTATTCCCAGGCACCCAATTTTCCCTACCACTGTTCATTATAATAACATCCTATTTGGACAGGAACTTCAGGGCTATTTAGATCAGACGTTTCCAAATTTCATTCTCCCAAGGTGCTTTAGGGCTACCATGGGGTTGGTTGTGCATGTGAGTATAATAATCAAGTAGGGCTCCAGGGTAGAATCCCCTCCTCTTAACAGCTACTATCCCTGCCATCCCTTCAACCCTCTGTTTTTCTGTTTGTTTATTTTTTGTTTTGTTTGTTTGTTTTTTGATTTTGTATATTGGGCATTTTTTTAAAAAGGAATTGTTGCCTAAAAGAAACCTAAATCAGTGGTTTTTATTTACTCCAACTCCTTTGTTTTACAGGAAACTGAGGCCCAGAAAAGGAAAAGAATTTGTTCAGTCAGACAGTAAATCAGTCAGTATCAGGTTCAGTCAGGTCAGGGCTAATCAAGATTCTCTCTACATGACCCTAATTAAACTATCATTTCACATCAACTTCACAGCCTTCCCTGCAAGCAGCCTTTGGATGAATAGTGACAGGAACCAACACATTATGCCCTAGAGCCTTAGAGGATATGGCTGTGAAAAGGGAGCTACCATCTTGGTGCTCATGGTGCCTGCAGGGAGAGGCCCATCCTGGGAAGCTGCTTGTCATGCTTAGGGTTGAACTGCACAAGGTTGCCACCTCTGGCCTGGCAGCCTTCCTTTCTGCATCCAAGGTTCTCAGTCTACCATGCAGGCTTCCATCCAATCAAATACATTTTCTACTTGGAATGCAAGCTTCAGCCATCCTAGCCACCACATGGTGACAGTTAGGCAGGGGTAAGAGGGATGTGTGTGTGGTTGGGGGCGGATACTGTCTTCTAGGCCACAGAAATACTTTGGCTATTGAAGTAGCAAAGTGGTAGCAGAAGCTGTGTTTGGGGCAAAGTATATTTGGGGAATTCTTATAGGTCACTGTCCACTGCCAGAGAATTACAAAATATTGCTCTCTTCTCAGGCATAAATCATTAGACAAAATGATGAGCTGGGAGGGTTACAGCAGTGGGCAATAGGAATCCCTTGCATCCTGTTTTAGCATGTAAACTGCCCTGGCCTTCTCCCAATGGGGTCTCATGTCCATGTCCTGTACCTCCTTTTCTCTCCCCTGGGTATTCCAGAAAGAAGACTCTGGGGCAGTCAATCATTTATGACTCATCTCTGAAGTGTGCTTGCATGCTGTGGAATGAGGACATTCTCAACTGTCAGAGTTGATTTTTCTGAAGCATCATTGGGCACTTGCCCAACAAAACAATCAGGCTAGAACTAGGGAAAATATTGCTGGATACTGTCTCAGGTAAAGTAGTGAGAGAGTAAAGTCCAAACTTTCATCAATTTCTTGCCCATTCTACCCTCGAGCACTACTGCTGGGTGAGGGATAACCTAGGGCTAGCTATAAAGCTTTGCCTGCTCTCTGAAATGTGGATTCTGATTCTAAGGGTGTAAAAAGTGAGGTCAAGACAAGCAAATACACTACTCTTTGTATATCAGGTTCAGCTCTCCTCAAGGATAGGAGAGGAAATTGTGAACTGACTGGTGGAGGCAATTGTGACCTGGAGAAGCAGTAATCTACCCTGAGAAAGGGCAGACAAAGACATGGGTAATGAAGGCACTTTTCAGACAAACAGGAAGACTTTGGCCAGCTCACCAAGGAATTAAATTAAACTTAGAGTAGACACTAACTTACGCATAAAATAGCACACACTGCTACGTATTAGGAAAGTAGGAAAGAAGTTTGGAAATGCAAAGAGATAATCTCAGCTGGCTGATAAAACAATTTGAATGAACTTCCTACAAACATGGAAATCGTAGACTTTGTGTGGATTGTTAGGTGTGAGTAGAAGTTGTTTATGGTCTTCATAAGGGTGAAAACTCAGGATAAAAAAAGATGGCACTAAACTCAAGCTATACCTCCTTTACCAGCTTCCAAATCCTAAGTGGCTTACAATGTCCAGCCTGCTGTTGACATTCAGCAAAGGAGATTTATTATTATGCTCATTGGATGAGACAGGCAGGAGTCATGAGTCTTGGCAGGAAAACAAGGCCAAAAGATTTGCTTTAACTAAAAGTCGTATAACTTGAAAGGTTTATTGCTGAACTGATTATGTAATGTAGCTTCGAAAGAGCACTATTTAAGATAAAGATTTGAAGCCCTCAGGCAGGTTTGGAAAGAGAGTTGGGAAAAGGCCTGAATGCATTAATAGGCCATTTAAGAACTGCCTGCCTCCTAAACCTATTTTCAGACTGTGAAGCAGGAAGGCAGTGAAGCATGGTAAAGGGCACTAATTTGAAGTCAGAAGACCTGGGCTGTGCCAATGACTCATTGTGATCTTGGGGAAGTCCTTTCCATTCTCTAGACGTCAGGGTCCCATCCACATTGGGTAAAGGGATGGGGATGGGGAGCAGGAATTAGACTTGATAGTTACTAAAGATCCTTTTAGATTTGACATCTTAGGCTTAATTATAACCCCACCTTCCACACCCAGGTGTTAGGTTTCCCACAACCTCCAGGGTGCACCAAAGGACCTAACTGGACCAAACCTCAGGTGAGCAATCCTCTCTTGGTCCCTTCTCTTTTAGTCATATCCAGTTTTTCTTGGCCTACTCCAGTAGTTTTCTACTCTGGCAGTCCATTAGACTCACACAGGAAACTTTAAAAATGCCAAGACTCAGGATCCACCTCCAGAGATTCTGGCTTAAAAGCTCCCCTGGTAATTCCAATGGGCAGCCAGGGTAAAAACCACTGCCTGAGACCAACTTTCTGGCAGACTCTGTGTAGATTGCTCTAATTTGCTCAGGTTTTTTTTTTTTTTTTTTTTGCCTCATTTGTTATTGTCTTCAGATTTGCGCAGTGGCCGTTTGACCACTCACAAACCATACACTTCTAATGCATTTTTGACCCATGAGTTTATTATTTTAACACTCATCAGCTCTTGAAACTGTTTTCTTTTCTTTTTTTTTTTTTTATTATACTTTATGTTCTAGGGTACATCTGCACAATGTGCAGGTTTGTTATACATGTGCCATGTTGGTTTGCTGCACCCGCTAACTCGTCATTTACATTAGGTATTTCTCCTAATGCTATCCCTCCCCCAGACCCCCATCCCACAACAGGCCCCCGGGGTGTGATGTTCCCTGCCCTGTGTCCAAGTGTTCTCATTGTTCAATTCCTACCTATGAGTGAGAATATGTGTTGTTTGGTTTTCTGTCCTTGTGATAGTTTGCTCAGAATGATGGTTTCCAGCTGCATCCATGTCCCTGCTAAGGACTTGAATCATCCTTTTTTATGGCTGCATAGTATTCCATGGTGTATATGTGCCACATTTTCTTAATTAAGAAACTGTTTTCTAATCACCCAAACCAGCTTCAGATCCATTTTTAGAACTTTTATCTCTAGACATTTAGGTAATTGGTGTTAAATTGATTTCTATGGTTGACTTTTAAACAACATGGGAGTTAGAGACACCAACCCTCTGTGCGGTCAAAAATTCACGTGTAAATTTTTTTTTTTTTTTTTTTGAGATGGAATCTCGCTTGGTCACCCAGACGACTGGAGTATGGTGATGCAATCTCGGCTCACTTCAGCCTCCGTCTCCCAGGTTCAATCGATTCTTGTGCCACAGCCTCCTGAGTAGCTGGGACTACAGGCGCGTGCGCTACCATGTCTGGCTAATGTTTTGTATTTTTAGCAGAGACGGGGTATTGCCATGTTGCCCAGGCTGGTCTCAAACTCTTGAACTCAGGCAATCTGCCCACTTCAGACTTCCAAAGTGCTAGGATTACAGACGTGAGCCACTACACTCAGCCTCAAAAATCCATGTATAACTTTTGACTTCCAAAAAACTTAACCACTAATACCCTACTGTTGACTGGAAGCCTTTCAGATAACTTAAACAGTAGCTTAAAACATATCTCGTATGTTATATGTATTATATTCTGTATTCTTACAGTAAAGTAATCTAGTTAAAAGAAAATATTATTAAGAAAGTTATAAGGAAGAGGGAATATATTTACTATTTGTTAAGTGGAAGTGGATACTCATAAAGGTTTTCATCCTTGTTTTCACCTTATGTAGGCTGAGGAGGAGGAGAAAAAGGAGGCATTGGTCTTTCTGTGTCAGGGATGGCAGAGGAGGAAGGAGTAGAGGAGGTGGAAGAGGAAGCAAAAGAGGCAGGCACACACCATGTATCTTTTATTGAAAAAAATTTGCACTTAAGTGAACCTGTGCAGTTCAAGTGTGTGTTATTCAAGGGTCAACGGCTGTTGTTTATTCATGGCTTTGCAATGATAATAAAATACCTCATTCATGCGTATCATATTAATTCAGATTTTGTGCTATTTGGTGAGGGGTTGAACTTATGTTCATCTCCAAGTATCTTCATTTATTCAATTATTCAGTCATTCTTTCTGTCTTTTAAAAATCATCTTTATAAAAAATATAGTTTATGTACTATACAATTCACCCATTTAAAATGTACAGTTAAACAACTTTGGTGTATTCACAGATATGTACAACCATCACCACAGCCAAATTTAGAACATTTTCATCATGTCAAAAAGAAACCACATATCCTTTAACTATTGTCTACCTATCCACTGCATCCCACTTCACATCTCTAATCAATTGTTAATCTACTCTCTGTCTCCATAGAGTTCTTGATTATAGCATTCCACATGAATGGAATCGTATAACATGTACTCTTTTTTGACTGACTTATTTCACTTAGCATAATATTTTCAAGGTTTGTTCATGTTGAAGCATGGATCAGTATTTCATTTCTTTTTGTGGTTGAATAATATTCCATAGTATGGATATAGCACCTTTTCTTATCTGTTGAGCTGATGGACATTTGAGTTGTTTCTACCATTCAACTATCATGAATAATGCTGCGGTAGCGTTTGTGCACAAGTTTCTATTTGGGTACACATTTTTATTTCTTTTGGCTATGTACCTAGGAGTGGAATTACTGAGTCATATGATAACTTTATCTTTAATTATTTGAGAAGCTGTCAAACTGTTTTCCAAGGTGGCTGCACCATTTTGCAGTCCTACCAGCAGTGTATAAAAGTTCTAATTTCTCCATATCCTTGCTGACACTTGTTTGTTATCTGAGTTTTTCATTCTATACATCCTAGTAGGCAGGAAGTGATAGCTCATTGTGGTTTTGATTTGCATTTCCCAGGTGACTAACAATGTTTACTATCTTTTCATGTGTTTATTGGTCATTTATATATCTGTAGAGAAATGTCTACTCAGATACTTTGCCCATTTTAATTGGCATATTTGTCCTTTTATTGTTGATTTGTAAGAGTTCTTTATACATTCTAGATACATGTCACTTATCAGATATGTGGTTCAAAATTGTTTTTCATTCTTTGCTTTGTCTTTCCACTTTCTTAGTGATGTCCTTTGAAACACAAAACCTTACATTTTGATAAAGTCCAGTTTAATCACTTGGCAAATCCTTTGCCAAATCCAAAGTCATGAAGATTTACTCCTATGTTTTCTTCTAAGAGTTTTATAGATTTGGCTCTTACATTTAGGCCTTTGATCCATTTTGTGTTCCAACCTAATTCTTTTGCATGTGACTCTCCATTTGTTCCAACACCATTTGTTGAGAAGATTATTCTTTCTCCACTAAGTGGTCTTGGCACTCTTGTCAAAAATCAGTTGACCATAGATGTATCAGTTTATTCCTTTTCTCTCAATTCTGTAATATTTCATTGATCTATATGCCTATCTTTCTACTACTGCCATACTGTCTTGATGATGGTTGTTTTGTAGTAAGCTGAGAAATTGGGAAGTGTGAGTCCTCCTACTTCCTTCTTCACTTTAAAATTGTTTTGGCTATCTTGAGTCTATACAATTCCATATGAATTTTAGAACCACCTTGTCAATTTCTAAACATTACTCAATTGGGATTCTGATAGGGATTATGTTGAAACTGTAGATAAGCGTAAGGAATATTTCCATTTTAACAATGTTAAGTCTTCTGAGAAATGAATGTAGAATGCTTTTTCAATATTTAGATCTTCTTTAAATTTTTTAAGTGTTTTGTAATTTTGAAAGTATAAGTTTTGTTGAATTTTGTCAAATTCATTTTCTGTGTCTACTGATATGATCGTGTTGTTTCTGTTTTTTATTCTATTGATATGATTATTACATTAATTGATCTTCAGATACTAAAGCAACCTCACAGCCTTGGAATTAATCCAACTTGGTTTATGGTATTTATTTCTTTTTTATGTTGCCAACTGTATTGGGTTCTACATTGTCGAAGATTTTTGAGTCTATATTCAGCAAGAGATATTGGTCTGTAGTGTTTTGTTTTGTTTTTGTTTCTTCCTTGTGTTGTCCTAGGTTGCTTATGGTATCACTGTAATACTGGTCTCATAGAATGAGTTGGGAAGTGACCCCTCATTTTCCATTTTTGCAAGAACTTCTGAAGATTGCTATTAGTTCTTCTTTGAATGTTAATAGAATTCAGAGGTGAAGCAATCTGGGCCTTAGCTTTTTTGTGTGAGTAGTTCTTTTGATTACTGTTTCAATTTCTTCAGATGTATATGCCTATTCAGATTGTCTGTTTCTTCTTGTGTCAGTTTGCAGAAAGTAGCTTGTGTGTTTTTAGGAATTTGCCCATTTCATCTAAGTTATCTAATTGGTTTACAGGCAGTTGTTTATAGTGTTCTTTTATAATACTTTTTATTTTTAATATTGGTAATAAAGTTCGTTTTTATATCTGATTCTAGCAATTTGAACCTTTTATGTTTTTGCTTGATCAAAGTAGCTAAAGGTTTGTCAGTTTTGTGGATCTTCTTATAGAACTAGATTTTGATTTAATTAATTTTCTCTAATGTTTTCTATTCTCTATTTCATTTATTCCCACTTTAATAATTATTCTTCATTTTTTTGGTTGTTTTAGGTTTAGTTTTCTCTTCTTTTACAAATGTCTAAAAATAGAAGTTTAGATTATTGATTTGAGATCTTTATTTTTTCTTAATTTAGGATTTGCAGCCATAAATTCCCCTGTAAGCCCTGCTTTGGCGATGTTCCATAAGTTTTAATAGGTAGTACCTTCATTTTCGTATATCTAAAAGTATTTTCTGATTTTAATTTTCATTTATTCTTTAACCTACTTTTTTATGAATGTGTTGTTTAATTTCTACATAAATTTCCCCATTAAACAAATTAATCCCATTCTATTTTGATCAAAGAACATACTTTGTATTATTTTACGCATTTACACTTATTGAAGT
The DNA here is from genome assembly GCF_003255815.1 of Theropithecus gelada. Lineage (NCBI taxonomy): Eukaryota > Metazoa > Chordata > Mammalia > Primates > Cercopithecidae > Theropithecus > Theropithecus gelada. The sequence continues at coordinate 87,219,280 of NC_037689.1, read as the reverse complement.
TTGTTTAATGACTTGCCATATGGTGTATCTCGGAGAATGTTCCATGTGCACATGAGAAGAATGCATATTTTGCTGTTGTTGGGTGGGTTGTTCCAGAGATGTTTGTCAGGTCTACTTGTTTTGTAGCATTTTTCAAGTCTTCCGTTTCCTTGTTGACCTTACGTCTAGATGTTTCATCTATTATTAAAAGTAGGATATTGAAGTCTTCAAACATTCTTATTATATTGTCTTCCCCTACCTTCATTTTTATGTTTTTGCTTCATGTATTTTGGTGCTCTGTTATAAAGTGCATGTAAGTTTATAATTGTTACATATTCTTGATGGGCTAAAACTTTTATTATAAAATGTCATTCTTTATCTCTAGTAACAGTTTTTGTTGTTACTTTAAAGTTAGTTTTGCCTGATATCAGTATAACTGCTTCAGTTTTCCAGTGGTTGCTATTTTCATGATACATATTTTTCCACTGTTTTGGTTTTAGTCTATTTGTATCTTGAAATCTAAAGTGTGTCTCACATAAAACATATATTTGGAACTTCTTTTTTGATACAGTCTGAAAATCTTTGCTTTTTTGCTTCAATTTGTCTAATGTTCACATTTATTGTTATTATATTTATAATTATGTCTGACATTTTACTTTTTATTTTCTATATGCCTCCTGTTTCTTTTTTATTGTTAATTTTTTATTTCTTCTTTACTGCTTTCTAGTATTTTAATTTCACTAATAATTTTGCACTATATTTTCAAGTTTACTTTTACTGGTTGCTCTAGAGTTTACTATATAGAGTGGTTCTCCCTTATCCACAGTTTCTCTTTCTGTAGTTTCAGTTACCTGTGGTCAACCATTGTCCAAAAATAGATAGGTGAAGCAAAATAAGATACTTTGAGAAAGAAAGAGAACACATTCATGTAACTTTCATTATGGTGCATTGTTATAATTATTCTATTTTATTGTTAGTTATTGTTAATTTCTTACTTTAATTTATAAATTAAATTTTATCTTTGGTAAGTATGTATAGGAAAAAAATTATAGTATATATAAGGTTTGGTAATATATTCAGTTTCACGTATGCACTGGGGGTCCTGAAACATATTCCCCACAGATAAGGGGAAACTACTCTACATCTTAACTTAGCAGAATCAGCTTCAGATTTATACTTTCCTAATGCTGTTAATATGTACAAATATTACTCCTGTATAGCTCTATTACATTTTACCCTTTTGTGGTATTATTATTGTACATATTACATCTATTAATGTTATGAATCCAACAGTATATTTTTAAAATTATCACTTTATCATCACTTTTTGTTTTCTTAGCTCATTACAGCTGTGCTTTTATTTACCTCCTTTGTGCTGTTATAAGCAAATATATTATATGCATATATTACATTTATATTTTATAGGCCCAACAATATATTGTATGCAGATTATTTTGTATAATTGCTTTTTAAATTCAACAAAACAAAAAAGAAGAAAATACACATTTATAGCATCTTTTACAATGATGTAATTACCTTTACTTCTGCTCTTTGTTTGTTCATGTGAATTTAAATTACCATCTGGAATCACTTGCTTTCAGCCTTAGGAATTTTCTTTAGTGCTTCTTATAAGGTAAGCCTACTAGCAACAAATTCTCTCAGTTTTTCTTTATGTGGGGCAGTCTTTTTTATTATTATTATAGCTTTGCAGGATATGAAATATTTGATTGACAAGTTTTTTTCTTCTAGTGCTTTGAACACGTTATCTCATGGCCTTCATTGTTTCTGTTGAGAAGCCAGCTTTTAATCTTTTGGGGGTTCCTTCGAAAGTGACGTGTCCTTTTTCTCCTGCTTCTTCCAAGATTTTTTTTCCATCTTTGACTTCTAGCACTGTGCTGCTATGTCTACTTGAGAGTCTCTGAATTTATCCTACTTGGAGTTTCTTGAGCTTCCTGAATGGGTAGGTTATTGTTTTTCAATAAATCTGAAAACAATTCAGCTATTATAGCTTCAAATATTTGTGGTTTCTTCTTTATCTTTTTCTTCCTTTTCTGGTACCCCCATTATATTTCTTAACCACTTAGGGGAGATTTATTTAACAGCAAATTTATATACAATTTAATTAAATTGATTAGTTAATTCGAATTCACTTATTTCTGGTTATTAAGAGCTAACCCATAAAATCCACATTTGGCAGCTCTTCACTCAGCTCTTTAACTTTTCCATATATACAAGCATAAATGTTATAGCAAAGGAGATAATTATTCAAAAATAATGATTTTTGAAATCAATCAGAACCTTTGGGGACACTTAACCTGACAATAATAATTGTCCTCGAGAATCCAGGATATATGGTTTCTACAGGTATGGCAAATTTGAGCTCTCACCCAAGAGTCAGAAGACCTAAGTTATAGTGCCAGTTCAACTGTAAACTGACTTGTGAAATCTTGAGCTAGTCCCTCTTCTGCAAGGCTCTGTGGCTTTATCTTCATAATGGTCTACTGACCAATAGTTGTTTACAGAGGTCTATCAAGTAATCCACAGGTAGTGTGATGGTTTCAGAGGAAAAAGCAATGAAAAAATTCGTGTACATAACTTTTATAAATTTAAATTTTAACTGTTATTTTTTACAGAAATTTCATTTTTTCTTAATGTAGATTGCATTCTTAAAAGTATAAAGTTGCTAATGTGATGTAAAAAGGGTGGTAATGGCTAGCTTACACTTTTTCTCTGAAACATTTTTAGATTATCTGATTATTATTGCTTGTCCCAATTATCTATTGTTGCATAACAAACTACCCCAACACTTAGTGGCTTAAAGCAAAACCTATTTTATTATATCTCATAATTTGGGGGGTCAAGAATTTGGGCAGGGCTCAGCTGAAAAATTGTTTCACACTGTATAGACTGGAGTCACCTGGTGTTATTCAGCTGACATCTGGGTTAGTCTGGAGATTCCAAATGGCTTCACTGACACGCCTGAAGTGTTAGTGAGAACAACTACAAAGATGAGCTTAAATAACACACTCTTCCTTTCCATAGTGTCTTGTGGCCTTTCTGAATAATCTCTGTAGCAGAATAGTTAAACCTCTTACATGGTGTTATAGGTTGAATTGCATTCCCATAAAAGTTACATTGAAGTCCTAATCCCAGGAACCTCAAAATGTGACCTCATTTGAAAATAGGATTGTTGCAGATATTTAAGACAGTTAAGATAAATTCATACTGGAGTAATGTGGGCCCTATTCTAATATGACTATCCTTATATAAAAAGGAGAAGAGACTCAGAAACAGAGACACACCAGCAAAACTCCCTGGATAAAGGAGACAAACATTGGAGTGATGTATCTGCAAGCCAAGAAATGCTAAGAACTACTGACAACACCAGAAGCTAAGAGAAACTCATGGAGTAAATTCAGCCCTAGGACTTTAAGAGGGAAAGCATGGTCCTGTCAACACCTCAATTTAGGATTTCTAGCCTCCAGAATTGTGAGAGAATAACTTTATGTTTTATTAAAGTCAAACAGTTTGTACTACTTTGTTATAGCAGCCCTAGGAAACTACTACATCTGGCATCTCAGTGTTCCAAGACCAAGTGATCTAAGAGACAGTAAGTGGAATCTGACAGTCTCTTAAGGACTGGGACTGGATACTGGAATAGTGACATTCCCAGATATATTCAACTGGTCAGTAGCTACAGAGCTTTTTTTCCCAGATTCAAGGAGAGAAGACATAGACCCAATCTCCTCATAGGAGGAATATTTTTAAAATTGCAGATATTTTCAATCTACCATAGAGTTTGTTGTTTAAACTTACATTTGTTTGCTGTTATCTTTCCGTTTCATGATAGCCACAATTCACAAAAGTGTCTGTCATATCAGACAAGTGGTACTCTCACAGTGCAATCAGAAAACAACTAAATTCTTTTTCAGCTCTGTCAAAAGGAACCTATTGTGTCAAGGTAGTTCTTTACTTGGTATTGCAATAAGTATTGAGCAGGTGTCATAGCTTATCTGCTGTCCCTTAGATTATAAAAAGTCTTGCTCACTTTCAGTTACAAGAATAGTCTCATTTAATAATTAATATGCCCATTCCAGTATAATAATAAAAAAATCTGACTTTATTCAAAATTAACATTCTCCCTTCACCCAGCTCTTGTGTGCTTTAGGCTGGCTGCTTATAGTAGTAAAAGAGAGCCATGACTATCATCTCTGGGTTTCCATCATGTCCTTATAGCCCATCTCTTCCCTCACTAAATTACCTCCAGTTTCTCCAGGGTTGGGAGATAAGGTAGACAGGAAAGAAAAATAAAAAGAAGAATGCTACATTTGGCTTTGCAGGTGCTGCATTGTACATCTTGCCCTATCATTCATGATTACCCTGGTATGGGGCAGGAAAGACCCAACTGAAAGAACCAACTTCATTGACACAGGCTTAATCTGGCATTTATTTTCTTTTTCAGGGCAAATATTTAAGATTGACTCTCTTGGATTAAACCCACTACCTTTCCTCACCTCAAGCCTCTAAGAATAGTATTTTCCTTCAATTCAAGTCTAGTGAGAAGTGATTCAAGGAGGACATATAGAGTGCCTTAATATTTGGTCACTGGAACTTAAAGAACACCGTGGACATTTGAGAGGCTTGTTGCAACAGTCTGTGATGACAGAGTAAAAGAGTGGGTATGGTAAGCAATTGCTATTACACCAGCCAGCAGGTCAGAGGTAAAGCTATTGAAAATTTGAGTCAATGAGTGAAATTTGAACACTGTATGGAAATTTGATGGCATTAAGGAAATTTTGTCAATTTTTTTTTGTAATAATGTTATTTTGGTTGTGTTGTTTTTAATTCCTTGCCTTTAGAGACACATTCTGAAGAATTTACAAGTTAATCAGATTTCTAAAATAAATAAATATATATATGAACAATTTATGGACCAAATACAGAACCCATGATAGAAATGTTGGCCTGAAGTTATTCATAATGTAATCCTTTTTGAGAGAATTTTTGCTGGAGAAAAAGGCAAGAAGAGAAAGAAGCTGAAGATGTATCACTGAATGAGAGAAGTTTGAAAGTGCCGGACAAGCCAGATACACCACTGCATGAGAAGCCCATCAAAGTGCCTATGAGAGAAAAATGGTTGTAAAAACATGGTCAAAGAAAATCAATAAAAGACTGATGGATGGATCAAGTTGTCAAGTAAGACCTTTCTTACCACTTCTCCCTTCTGCCAACAGAGAAAAAGCAAATCAATGTTTCAAAATATTTCACTAAAATGCAAAATTGCATAGTAGATAGAGTAATGGTCCTTCAAAGATGCCTACTCTCTAATCTCTGGAATCTGTGAATGGATTATGTTAAATGGTGAGGGAGGGGTTAAAGTTGTGGATGAAATTAAACTTATCAATCAATTGACATTGAGACATACAAAGTGTCCTGGATTATCTCAGAGGGCCCAGTGTAATAATAGGGGCTCTTATAAGTGGAAGACGCAGGCAGAAAGGAGAGAACTAGAGAGATGGCAGCTTAAGAAGGATTAGGTCTGATGTTGTCGGCTGTGAAGATGGAGAAAGAGGACCATGAGACAACAAATGCTGGCAGCCTCTAGAAGATGGAGTGGGTAGGAATAAAGACTCTTCCCTAGAGGCTACAGGACTATAGAAAAGGACTCAGCCCTGCTGACATCTTAATTTTATCCTGGCAAGACACATTTCAGATTTCTGACCTCCAGAACTGTAAGATAATAAGTTTGTATTGTTTTAACCCACCAAGTACGTAATACCTTTTTAGCAGTAATAGGAAACTAACACAAGTACTAATGCAAACAGTACTATAACATTTTCAGCTCAGTATAATGCCACTGTCCTGCAGATCCCAGAAAGGTAGATCCACCCACAGCTTGCACTGTGCACCTGGAAAAGCCACAGGCACTCAATGCCAGCCTGTGAAATGAGTTGTGAGGGCTTTACCCTGCGGAGCCACAGATTCGGAGGTACCCAAATCCTTGGGAGGTCGTCCCTTGTGTCACTGTGGCTGGATTTGAGACACGGAGTCAAAAAATTATTTTGGAGCTTTAAGATGTAATAACTGCCCTGATGGGTTTCAGACTTGCATGGGGCTGTAACCCCTTTGTTTTGGTCCATTTCTCCTTTTGGAAATGGAGTATTTACCCAATGTGTATACTCCCATTGTATCTTGGAAGAAACTAACTTGTTTCTTATTTTACAGGCTCATAGGCAGAAGGGACTTGCCTTATCGCAGATGAGACTTTGGACTTGAACTGTTGAGTTAATGCTGGAATGAGTTAAGACTTTGGGAGATTTTTGGGAAGGCACGATTGTGTTTTGGAACGTGAGATGGGCTTTAGATTTGGGAGGTGCCAGGGGTGGAATGATATAATTTGGCTCTGTATCCTCATCCAAATTTTTTTTTTTTTTTTTTTTTTTTTTTTTTTTTTTTTTTTTTTTTGAGATGGAGTCTCGCTCTGTCGCCCAGGCTGGAGTGCAGTGGCTGGATCTCAGCTCACTGCAAGCTCCGCCTCCTGGGTTTACGCCATTCTCCTGCCTCAGCCTCCCGAGTAGCTGGGACCACAGGCGCCCGCCACCTCACCCGGCTAGTTTTTTGTATTTTTTTTTTTTTAGTAGAGACGGGGTTTCACTGTGTTAGCCAGGATGGTCTCGATCTCCTGACCTCGTGATCCGCCCTTCTCGGCCTCCCAAAGTGCTGGGATTACAGGCTTGAGCCACTGCGCCCGGCTTCCTCATCCAAATCTTATGTTGAATTATGATCCTGAGTGTTGGAGGTGAGACCTGGTAGAAGGTGATTGGATCATGGGAGTAGTTTCTAATGGTTTAGCATCATCTCCCTAGTGCTGTCTTGTGAAATAGTTCTCACCAGATCTGGTTGTTAGAAAGTGTGTAGCACTTCCCCCTTCACTCTGTACCTCTCGTGCTCTGCCATGGTAAGATATGCTTGCTTCCCCTTCGTCTTCCACCATGATTGTAAGTTTCCTGAGGCCTCCCAGCCATGTTTCCTATACAACCTGTGGAACTGTGAGTCAATTAAACCTCTTTTCTTCATACATTTCCCAGTCTCAGGTAGTTCTTTATAGCAATGTGAAAACGGACTAATACAATTAAGAATGATAAACTGGTATATAAGTAGCTCCATCATCTAGATATTTACTTTTACATAATACTCAATGGTTTTTACTACTTATTAGAGAAAGAAGAACATGAAAAATTGTTTTCAGAAATGAATGAATTACTCAGTTCATCTCAATATCCCTTGTTAAAACATTCAGCTTTCATCTGACGCCGCCCTGACAGTGAGAAATCTCTCCATAAAATTTGGGTTTATGTTCATTAAAATCCTCAGAAATGTCTAAAATAATGACTAAATAATTGGTGTTGCTTTCCTGTTAATTATGTAATATTATGTATTCTTGTTAATTACATAATTAACATAATTAACAAGAATGATAGTATAAACTCATAATTACAATGAGTTTGTATTTTCTAATTTGGCAGAAATAAAGACTAATATGTATGCATAAAGCTATTCATTATCAAACCAGATATACTTTGGTTTAAGACTGTGAACAATTTCACCTTTCTCATTTATGTTAAATACTTACTCTTAATTTTAAAATTGAATTTTACTTTGATTGCTAAAAGCTGTAATCAATTGAAAAGTGTTTGTTCATGTCCTTTTCCTACTTTTTAATGAAGTTAATTGTTTTTTGCTTGTAAATTTGTTTAAGTTTCTTATAGATTCTGGGTATTAGACTTTTGCCAGAAGCGTAGTTTGCAAATACTTTCTCACATCCTATAGACATACATGTGGCCAAGAAGCATATGAAAAAATGCTGAACATCACTAATCATTAGAGAAATGTAAATCAAAACTACAGTGAGTTACCATCTCACACAAGTCAGAATGGCTATTATTTAAAAATAAAAATGAAAAATAACAGATGCTGACAAGGTTATAGAGAAAAGAGAACACTTACACAATGCTGATTTGAGTGTAAATTACTTCAACTATTGGAGAAAACAGTGTGTTAATTCCTCGAATAACAGAATTACTAAAAATAGAAATACTATTCAACCTAGCAATCCCATTATTGGATATATACCCAATGGAATATAAAGTCTTCTACCATAAGGACACATGCATGACTATGCTTATTGCAGCACTATTGACAATAACAAAGACAAGGAATCAACATAAATGCCCATCAATAGAAGAGTGGTTAAAAAAATGCAGTCCATATACACCATAGAATACTATGGGGATCATAAAAAAGAATTAGATCATGTTTTCTTGTTGCGGTTTTTTTTTTTTTTTTTTTTCTCCCCCAGCAACGTGAATGGAGCTGGATACCATTATTCCCAGCAAACTAATTCGGGAAGAGAACACTAAATAATGCATGTTATCACTTATAAGTGGGAGATAAGTAATGAGAACACATGGACACAAAGAGGGGATCAACAGACACTGAGACCTACCTGAGGCTGGATGGTGGAACGAGGAAGAGGATCAGAAAAATACCTATCGGGTACTATGCTTAGTACCTGGGTGACAAAATAACCTGTACTCCAAACCCCCGTAACACAAGTTTACCTATATAGCAAGCCTGCACATGTACCCCTGAACCTAAAATAAATGTTAAAAGAAAAAAAAATAAAAAATAAAATTTTGCAATCAGTCTTTTAAAAACAACATGTATGGATACCAACTGCAAATCAGCGTGCTGAAAATTTCATAAATACTAGACTACATGATTGCTAAAGATTTTTTGCACTTCTAATACTAATATTTCATCCAAAAATATTCTAACTGTATTAGAGCCAGTTTTAACTACTAAAACAAATTCTAAAATATGTAACAGATTTTCTTTGCCTCTTAGAATCTCAATCTACAGAATAAAGCAGGTCAAGTTACAATTTTATATTTTTATGACATTCAAGAGAGTTTTTAATATAGGCTAAACATGTACCTTTTTCGAACTCAAAAAGTGAATCCTTCTCAATCTTTTCCACATCATGGATTTATAAAAATTACAACATCTGGATGGCACGCCGAGATAAAGAAAATATGTTGTTTGAAGCCAGAGACAATTAGCCCAGAGGGATCAGTTTGCCACAGGACCCCTCTAGGTGTCCTCAAGAGCTAAGTCTTCTTATCTATGCATAGCAATATCTTAGTAAAACTGAAAACTATGTATGGCACTCCTGTTAGGAAACTCTCATGTATGGATTAAGCATGCATTTGATTTTTAGAATTAGAAAGATTGGGTTTGAGGCTGTTCCCCCTTGGCCTTTATTGTAAGAATAGTAGAGAATAGCTTTTGAAAGTTAAACAATGAGTAATAAGATGTGAATTATGCTTAAAAACAAACAAAAAAATATGAACACGGTGTGGAAGATGAACTACTTAATTTATATTGAGTTATTTAATTTATCTAACTTTCAGTTTTCTCACCTACAAAATGGAATAATAATTACCTCATAGAATTTTAAAGAAATAATGCATGCATTTATTAAATTGTGTAACACGTATGCATTAAGAGACAAGTCACTGAGCTTGGCATTGGGAATAAAGTAGTAATAAGGCAGACATCGTTTATATAATTTACAATTATCAGAAAAGGTAGATATTAAACAAATAATTACAAATGCACTGAGTACTACAAAAAAGGTACAGATTGAATTTGCTACAGTTGGTATGTTCTGAGGATGGGTGGAAAATCAGGACACATCCTGAATAAATAATACATTTACTAATTCTCAGAATTCACAAGCTATTTGAGCTTTGGAAATTTATGTCTTTTCCAATAGCTCAAGAAGTTTCTTGTACGTCATGTTGAAAACCTTTGGCATTATCCTAAGAATAATACGACCAAGTTAGCATCCTGGGAAAAATATAAAAAATTTTTGAAGAAGATAATAAGAATTATAATAATAATGAACATGAGGTGGAAGATGCTGTTCCCAGTTGTCAGATTGTCTGGGAAATAATATTCAAAATCCAAAACAGTAGTTTTCCAACTTCACTTCTAATATTTATCAACTGGTGTAGGTTCACTTATCACTTCTTTTTGTAACACTAAGTGCACTTAAATTTATTTCCCCAGTGTCCATCCTCTCTGATAGACTGTTGCATTTGTTAAGTCATGGTATGTCAGGATAATCTTCTTTATGCTCAAGATATAATACCCTCAGAGATTTTCATAGAGTAAATATTAGATGAGGGCAAAGGCATTTGAATTTTGAACAAGACTTTTAGATGATTCTAATATAGCACTAGTCCATAGGCAGATTTTTTAAAAATGTAATTAAAATAATAACAAAAAGCACACCCATTATCCCACCGTCCAAACCAAAAATTATGACATAAATGAAAAAGTGATGTAATCCTCTCCTATCTCATCTTTCTATTTTCCTTCAGGTCTATTATTCTGAATTTTACATTTATCACTTCCATGATAATTAAGTGTTTTATCAGTCTTACATTTTAGTCTTAATGACATATTCTTTACTTTCTTGAGATACAATCACACAGTATAAAATCTACTCATTGAAAGTATGTGATAATAAATTCCATGGTTTTTAGCATATTCAGAGTTGTGCAACCATCATCTCAATATAAGAATATTTTGATCTCCCCTTAAACACACACACACACACACACACACACACAGACACACTAGTAGTCAATAATTATCCCAGGCCCAACTTAAAGTCACCAGTAAGCTATATTATGCCTCTATAAATGTACCTATTTTAGACATTTCATATAAATGGAATTATACAATTTGCAATCATTTGTGATTGGCTTCTTTCATTTTAGTGTATGTATTTTTAAAAAGACATTTATTCAGTGTCATGATCGGACTATTACATTTAGCAATCAACAGCATGGCTGCAAAACAAAATCCACTACATTAAAACGCTTTGTTGGAATGCTTTACACTTTCTACAGAACAGAAACTAAAACAACCTGTTATACAATTAGTCACAAATACAACCTTTGAGTTTTTTGCCCATAACATTATTTTTGTCTAAAACATGTCTTCTTTGTAGCATCTAGGCCCTGCCACCACTGTGCTTGGCTGAAAATAATTTTTTATTGACACATATTTTATATGGTAATACATGCGAGTATTTCTTACATGCATTGAATGTGCAATTATCACATTAGTGTATTTGGGGTATCTATCCACTGGAGTATTGATCCTTTCTATGTACTGGAAATATTTTAAGTCATCTCTTCTAGCTACTTTGAAATATATAATATATTGTTACTACCTGTAGTCAGCCTACTCTGCTTTTGAACGTTAGAACTTATTTCTTTTATGTAAGTGTATGTTTTTACCCATTAACAAACATCTCTTCATCTCTCCTCCCATCCATACATCCTTCGCAGGATCTAATATCTATCATTTTATTCTCCACCTCCATGAGATCAACAATTTTAGCTTCTGCCTATGAATATAACATGAAGTCAGGTAGTGTTATACCTCCAAGCTTTGTTCTTTTTGCTCAGGATTGCTTTGGCTATTAGGGCTCGTTTTTGAATTCCTGCAAATGTTATGATAACTTTTTCTAACTCCAAAAAGGTGACCTTGGCATTTTGCTAGTCATTGCATTGAATCTGTAGATTTCTTTGGGCAGTGTGGTCACTTAACAATATTAATTCTTCAGATTCACAAGCATGGAATATCTTTTCATTTGTTAGTGCCCTCTTCAACTTGTCTCACCAATGCTTTCTAGTTTTCCTTGTAGATATGTTTGACCTCCTTGGTTAAATTTATTTGTAGGGTTTTTTTTTTTTTTTTTTGTAGCTATTGTAAATGGGATTGCATTCTGGAATTCTTTTTTGGCTAGTCCATTACTGGTGTGTAGAAATGCTACTGACTTATGTTTATTTTGTATCCCGCATTATTACTGAATTTATTTTTCAGATCTAAGATTTTGGGGTGGGGTCTTTTGGCAAACACACACACACACACAGACACACACACACACACACACACACATATATGATCATGTCATTGGCCAAAACAATTTGACTTCCCATTTCCAGTTTGAATGCCTTTTAATTTTTTCTCCTGCCTGATTTTTCTGGCTGGGACTTCCAGTGCTTTATGGAATAAGAGTGGTGACAGTGGGCATTCTTGTCTTATTCCAGTTGTTAGAAGAAAGACTTTCAGCTTTTCCCCATTTAGAATGGTCTTAGCTGTGGGTTTCTTATATATGGCCTTTATTGTTGAGGTATACTCCTTCTATGCCTAGTTTGTTGAGAGTTTTTAATCATGAGGAGATGATGAACTTCATCAAATGGTTTTTCTACATTAGTTGAGGTGATCATAAGGTTTTTGTCTTTAATTATGTTAATGTGATGTATCACATTGATTTGTGTATGTTGAGCTATCTTGGCATTCTTAAGATAAATCCCACTTGATCATGATATATTATTTTTTGATGTGCTGTTGAATTTGGTTTGTCAGTATTTTGTTGATAATTTTTGCATTTGTGTTTATTAGAGATATTGGTCTCCAGTTTTCTTTTTTTATTGTTGCATCTTTGTCTGGTTTTGATATCAGAGTAATGCTGGCCTTTTAGAATAAGTTAGAGAAAATTTCTTTCAGAGTAATGCTGGCCTTTTAGAATAAGTTAGAGAAAATTTCTTCCTCTTCAAATTTTGGAATAGTTTGAGAATTGTGTTACTTCTTCTTTGAAAATTTGGTAGACTTTGGCAGTGAAGTCATTCAGTTTCTGCTTTGAGCTCATTACTTGTTATTAGTCTGTTCAGGTTTTCAATTTCTTCTTGATCCAATCTTGATAGATCATATATTTCCAGGAATTTATCAATTTTCTCTACATTTTACAGTTTGTTAGTGTACAGTTGTTTATAGTAGTCTGTGCTGAACTTTTGTATTTCTTTGGTATCAGTTGTGAAGTTTCTATTTTCATTTCTGATTTTTTTATTTGAGTCTTCTCTCTTTACTTTTTGGTTAATCTAGCAAGTGGTGCATTATATTATCTTTTCACACACAAACAGTATTTCATTTTATTAATCTTTTTACTGTTTTTCTCATCTTTATTTTGTTGATTTATGCTCCGACCTATATTTCTTTCCATCTACTAATTTGGGGTTTAGTTTGTCTTTGTTTCTTCTTTTAATTTTTTTAATTTTTAATTTTTGTGGTGTATATAGTTTTGGCATACATGAGATGCTTTTATATAGGCATGCAACGTGAAACAAGTACATCAAGGAGAATGAAATATCCATCCCCTTGTTCATCCTTTGGGCTATCCTATAGAGAATGGGATACATATTTGAGGGGTATTTATTACCTTCAAACATATATCATTTGAGTTATAAAAAATCCATTTACAATCTTTAATTTTTTATTTATTTTTGATTTTCATAGGTTTTTGGGGAACAGGTGGTGTTTGGTTGCATGAGTAAATTCGCTAGTGGTGACTTGTGAAATTTTGGTGCATCCATCACCCAAACAGTATACACTGTACCCAATTTGTGTTCTTTTATTTCCCTATACTTTTAATCCTATAATGTACAATCAAATTATTATTGATTATAGTCCCCCTGTTTTATTATTCAAATAGTAGGTTTCGTCCATTCTTTCTCATTATATTGTGTGCCTATTAACCATCCCTACCTCCTCCACAGCCCCCACTACCCTTCCCAGCGTCTGGTAACCATCTTTCTACTCTCTAAGTCCATGAGTTTAATTTATTTTATTTCTAGATCTCACAAATAAGTAAGAACATGCAATGTTTGTCTCTCTGTGCCTAGCTTATTTCATTCAACATAATTATCTCCAGTTCCATCTATGTTTTTACAAATGACTGGATCTTCATTTTTTCTCATGGCTGAATAGTACTCCATTGTGTATGCGTACACATTTTTTTTATACATTCATCTGGTTATGGACACTTAGGTTGTTGTCAAATCTTAGCTATTGTAAACAGTGCTGCAATAAATATAGGAGTGCAGCTATCTCTTCAATATACTGATTTCCTTCTTCTTTAAGGTAAATACCCAGCAGTTAAACTGTTGAGTCATATGATAGCTCTATTTTTAGTTTTTGGATTGTTGAATCATATGATATCTCTATTTTTAGTTTTTTTTGAGGAAACTCCTAAATGTTCTCTATAGTGGTTGTAGTAATTTACATTTTCACTAACAGTGTATGAAGGTTCCCTTCTCTTCATATCCTTGCCAGCATTTTCTTTTGCCTGTCTTTTCAATATTAGCCATTTTAATGGGGTGTGAGATGATATCTTATTGAAGTTCTATTTTGCATTTATCTGATGATCAATGATGTTGAGCATTTTATGTGCCTGTTTGCCATTTTTATGACTATTTTCGAAAATGTCTGTTCAAATCTTTTGCCATTTTCTGATTGGATGATTAAATTCTAAGAGAGTTGTTTGAGCTCCTTATATTCTGGTTATTAATCTCTTGTCAGGTGGATATTTTGCAAATATTTGCTCCAATTTGGGGGTTGTCTTTTCAGTTTGTTTATAATATCTTTTGCTGTGCAGAAATTTTTAAATTTGATGTGATCCCAATTTTTTGCTTGTTTGTTTTTTGGGGGTTGCCTGTGCTTGTGACGTGTGGGGTATTTCTCAAGGAATACTTGCTTGGACCAATGTCCTGGAGATTTTCTCCAATGTTCTCTTGTAGTGGTTTCATAATTTGAGGTCTTAGATTTAATCCATTTTGATTTTATTATTGAATAGGTGAGAGATATTGGTGTCGTTTCATCCTTCTGCATGTGGTTATCCAATTTTCCCAGAACAATTAATTGAAGAGACTGTCTTTTCCCCAGTATATGTTTTTGGTACTTTCATTGAAAATGAGGTCACTGTAGGTGTGTGAATTTTTTTCTGGGTTCTCTGTTCTGTTCCATTTGTCTGTGTCTGTTTTTATGTCAGTATCATGCTATTTTAGTTACTATAACTCTGTAGTGTAATTTGAAGTCGGGTAATGTGATTTCTCTAATTTTGTTCGTTTTGCTTAGGATAGCTTTGGCTCTTCCATGCTATTTTTGGTTCCACATACATTTTAGGATTCTTTTTTTCTATTTCTGTGAATAATGTCAT
This sequence comes from Theropithecus gelada, assembly GCF_003255815.1. Lineage (NCBI taxonomy): Eukaryota > Metazoa > Chordata > Mammalia > Primates > Cercopithecidae > Theropithecus > Theropithecus gelada. Next base: position 87,204,165 of record NC_037689.1, on the reverse strand, counting down.
CGGGATTTTGATAAGGATTGTATTGAATCTGTAGATCATCTGAGTTGTACAAACATTTTAACAATATTGATTCTTCCAATTCATGAACATGAAATACTTTGCCATTTTTTTGTGTCCTCTTTAATTTCTTTCATCAGTGTTTCATCGTTTTTATGATAGAGATTTTCTACTTCCTTCTTGTCTTCCTTCAGTGAGGGTGATTTTCTCTGGTGATATGACTTAGTTTCTTGCTTTTTACTTTTTGTGTATCATTATATGGTTTCTGGTTTGAGGCTACCATTAGGACTGCAAATATTATCTTAGAATCTATTACTGTAACCTAATAACAACCTAATAATAACAATAAACAAGCAAAATGAAAACTAATAAAAACTCCACAACTTAACTTTGCTCCTCTGGTTTCCAACTTTTTCTTGTTTTTGTTTATATCTTATTGTACTATTTCCTGATAAGTTGTAGTTATAATTTTTGTTTGGTTTATTGTTTAGTCTTAATACATAATATAATAGTAGCTTACACAGCACAGTTAATGTTATAATAGTCTGTTTTTCTATATTGCTGCTATTATCAGTGAGTTTTATACCTTTAGATGACTGGTTATTGCTCTTAATGTATTTTTCTTTCTGAGTAAAATGCTCCCTTTAGTATTTCTTGTAGGACAGCTTTGGTGTTGATAAAATCCCTTAGCTTTTATTTGTCTGCAAAAGTCTTTACTTTCCTTTTATGTTTAAAGGTTATTTTCATTAAGTGTAGTATCCTACGGAAAAAGTCTTTTTACTTTAGGACTTTAAATATGTCATGCCACTCTTTCCTGGCCTGTAAGGTTTCCACTGAGAAGTCTGCAGCCACACTTATTGGAGCTTCTTTGTATGTTATTTGTTTCTTTTCTCTTGTTGCTTTTAAAATTCTTTCTTTATTCTTGACCTTTGGGAGTTTGATTATTGAATGTCTTGAAGTAATCTTCTTTGGGTTAAATCTGCTTGCTTTTCTATAGCCTTTCTGTACTTGGATATTGATATCTTTCTCTAGGTTTGGGAACTTCTCTGTTATTATTCTGTTAACAAACTTTCTACTACTATTTCTTTCTCTACCTCCTCTTAATGCCTATAACCCTCTTAGATTTGCTCTTTTGAGGCTATTTTCTAGAGCTTGTAGGCAAGTTTCATTGTTTTCTTGTCTTTTTTTGTCTCCTCTGATTCTGTATTTTCTTAATTATTTATTCATTGGTGGAGTTTTGCTCTTTTCCCCAGGCTGGAGAGCAATGGTTCAATTTTGGCTCACTGCAACCTCCACTTCCTGGGTTCAAGTAATTCTCCTGCCTCAGCCTCCTGAGTAGCTGGGATTAGAGTTGCCCACCACCACGCCCAGCTAATTTTTTTTTTTTTTTTTGTATTTTTAGTAGAGACTGGGTTTCACCGTGTTGGCCAGACTGATCTTGAACTCCTGACCTTAGGTGATCCACCCTTCCTCGACCTACCAAAGTGCTGGGATTACCGGTGTAAGCCACCACGCATGGGCAGACTGTGTATATTCAAATAGCCTGTCCTCAAGCTCACTAATTCTTTTCTCTGCTTGATCAATTCTGCTCTTAAAATACAGTGATGCATTCCTCAGTATACTAATTGCATTTTCAGCTCCAGAATTTCCGCTTGATTCTTTTTAATTATTTCAATCTTTTTGTTCATTTGATCACGTTAGAATTCTGATTTGCTTCTCTGTGTTATCTTGAATTTATTTGAGTTTCCTCAACACAGCTATGTTGAGCTCTGTCTGAAAGATCACATATCTCTGTTTCTCCATGATTAGTCCCTGGTGCCTTATTTGTTTCATTTGGTGAGGTCATGTTTTCCTGGATGGTTTTGATGCTAGTAGATTTTTGTTGTTGTTGTTGTTGTTGTTTCTGGGCATTTAAGAGTTAAGTATTTATTGCATTCTTTATTGTCAAGGTTTATTCGTACTCATCCTTCATGAGAATACTTTCCAGATATTCAAAGTACTTGGATGTTGTGATCTGAGCTGTGTCTACTGTAGAGGGCACCCCAAGCCTAGTAAGTCTGTGGCTCTTGCAGACTCATAGAGGTACTGCCTTCATGGTTCTGAATAAGATCCAAAATTCTCTGGATTACCAGGCAGAGACCCTTGTTCTCTTTCCTTACTTTCTTCCAAACAAACAAAGTATCTCTATCTCTGTCTGAGCACTTATAGCTGGGTATCAAGTAGCACAAGCACCCCTGGGGCTTCCACCACTATGACTGTGTTGAGTCATACCCAAAGCCAACACAGCACTAAGTCTTGCACAAGACTTGCTGTAAACACTCCCTGTCTACTGCCTATCTTCACTCTTGGCCCTGGGGTTCTACAATCAGCCTGTGGCAAAGCCATCCAGGCCTGTGTTCTTCTCTTTAGGGTGACAAGGTCTCTCATGCCCCAGGTTGGTCCACAGGTGCTGTCCAGGTGTTCTTCCCTTTAGGGTGACAAAGGCCCTCATGCCCCAGGTGGGTCCAGAGGTGCTTTCCAGGAGTCAGGGACTAGAGTAAAAAACCTTAGAAGTCTACTTATTTTTCTATTATACTATGGCTGAACTGGCACTCAAACCATAAGGTGCAGTTCTTCCCACTCTTCCTTCTTGTTTCCAAAGGCAGAGGAGGCTGACCCCATAGTCTCTACCACCACAGACCACAATGAATACTACCAGAATACCACCACTGTTCCCTTAAAGCCCAAGGGCTCTTAAGTCAGCCTGTGGTAAATGTTGCCTTGCCTGGAAATCACCCTTCAGGGAAGTGGGCTCCTCTCTGGCTCAGGGCAGGTCTAGAAATGCTATCCAACAGTCAATTTATGGAAGTGGTGACTCCAAGAGTCCACTTGGTGCTCTACTTCCCTGTGACCATGCTGGCACCTAAGGTGCCAAAGTCCCATTTACTTTTCACTCCACTTTTCTCAAGAAGATGAAGTTTTGACCTGTAGTCATCCGAGCTGGCTATGTGCTGAGTCTCACCCAAAGCCAGCAAATCTCAGAGGCTCACCCAAGACCCTCAACATAGTACCCGGGTATTGCAGCTGGTTATGCAGGGCTGAAGGAGTTTTCAGCTAGCAGGTGATGAATGCTGCCAGGACTGGGTCCTTTACTTCAAGGCAGAGTGTTTTCTTCTGGACCAGGGTGTGTCTAGACATGTTTTCTGGGAGATAGAGCTTAAAACGGGATCCTCATCACTCTGAAAGATTCCCTATCCTGGGGTGCCTGACCTGGTATCTTAGATGCAAAATGTAGTCATCCTCACTCTTCCCTCTCCTCTTCTGAAGTGGAAGAAAGAAATCTCTTTTAAAGCCTCAAGTTATGCAGTCTGTGGCTAGGGTAGGGGTGATAATAGAACTACCTTAGCTGCTCCAGCTGGTGTCTCAGTATGTCACATGATCCCAGTCCACTGTCTTGACCTAGTTCACCACTAGAATTTGCCTAAGAGTTGCAGTTCTTATGGGCTACACTGCCTTTCAAAGTTACATTGGAGACCCAGAGTGCTGTAGCCCCCATGTGGCGAGATTTGCAGGCACTCATGCTCAAACCACTGGAATCAGTGATTCCCCTCTGGCTAGGACTGGTTTAAATGCTTGCTCTGTAGCCCAAGTGTCAGCTGAGTGTGGTTGACTTTCTTTTCTGCTCTAACAGAAGAGCACTGAGCTTAATGCCTCAAAATTGTGTTCTCTCCTGCAGGGCCCTGGGACGCTTTCTGCATTACTCTGCTGCTAATGGGCAAGGGGGTGGAGAAGGGGTGATATCAGCAATTCAAGATAATTTTTTCTACCTCTTCAGTGACTCTTTCAGTAATATAAGGTTAAAAGGAAGTACTATGAGTGCTTACCTGATTTTTGATTCTTATGAAGTGTTTTTTCTTCTTCTTCTTCTTCTTTTGTTTTTTTTTCCTGTGTAAATAGTTGTTAAATTGGTGTCCTTGCAGGGGGTACGATCATCGGCAGAACATTTTATTCCATCACCTTGCTCTACCTCCTGTCTTGTTTTTCTTGTTCCTTGAGGTGTATCGTTAAATGTTTTACTTAAAATCATTCTATTTTTCTATGTACGCACTTATTGCTATATACTTTCCTCTAAGCAGTGCTTTTTCTGTATCTCATATGTTCTGGTATGCTGCTTCAATTTTTGTTTGTTTCAAAAAATGTTTTGATTTATTTCTTAATTCTTTTATTAATCTAATGATTGTTCAGCATCGTATTGTTTAATTTCTATGTATTTGTGTAATTTTTAATGTTTCTTTTGTTTTCAATTTCTACTTTTATTTTATTGTGATCTGAGAAGATACTTAATATGACTTCAATTTTTAAAAATTTTCCAAGATTTGTTTTGTGTTCTAACATATAGCCCGTCCTGAAGAATATTCCATGTGCTGAGGAGGAGAAGGTTTATTCTGTAAATGTAGGATTAATTGTTCCATAAATGTCTGTTAGGTCTGCTTGGTCTAATGTGTCATTATAATCCAATGTTTCTTTGTTAATTTTCTGTATATGTTAATTTTTTTGTCCAATTTTTCTTTGTTAATAATATGTTTAATGTTGAGCCTGGAGTGTTGAAGTATGAAACTATTATTAAATTGTAGTGTATCGCTACCTTTAAATCTAATAGAATTTGGTTTATGTATCTGGGTGATTCAGTGTTGGGTGCATATATGTTTATAATTGTTATATCCTCTTGATGAAATAGTCCCTTTGTCACTATATAATGACCTTCTTTGTCTCTTGCTACCGTTTTTTACAGTTGACTTAATGTCTCTTTTATCTAAGTGTAGGCACTTCTGCTCATTTTTGCAAGGAATATCTTTTTACCTTCTTTTTTCCTTTCAATCTGTATTTCTTTACAGGGGAGCTGAGTTTCTTGTAGGTAGCCTATGGTTAAGTGATTCTGTTGAAAAAAATTCCAGTTAGTCTATAACTTTTAAGTGGAAACTATAATCCATTTACCTTCAAGTTACTCTAGATATGTGAGAGTATATTCCTGTCATTTTATTAAATACTTTTTTTGTTGCTTTGAATATTTTTTGTTCATTTCTTTCCCTCTTTTTGTTTATCATTGTGGTTTGGTGGTTTTCCCTAGAGGTAACATTTGAGTCTTTTCTCTTTTGTTTGTGTATTTTCTCTATCTGTTTTTTTTTTTTTTTTTGATATTTTCATAATGGTAGATAAGGTTCTTTCACATCTGGTTGTAGTACTCCTTCAATAATTTCTTATAGGTCCAGTCTAGTTGCTATGAATTTCCTCAGCTTTTGCCTGTCTTGAGAAAGACTATTTCTCCTTCATTTAGGAAGAATAGTTTTGCTGGATATAGTATCTTTGACTGGCAGGTTTTTTTTGTTTTGTTTTGTTTTGTTTTGTTTTGTTTTTCAGCACTTTGAATACATCATTCCATTCTGTCCTGTTGTGTAAGGTTTTTACTAAGAAATCCACTGTTATTCTGATCAGGGTGACTTTATAGATGACTAGATGCTCTTTTCTTGCTGCTTTTAGAATTCTCTTTTTATCTTTGACTTTTGAATATTATATGGTGTATAGAAGACCCTTTTGCATTGTATCTATTTGGGGATCTCTGAGACTCCTGTATCTGGATGTCTACATGTCTTGTTAGATTTTGGAAGTTTTCATCTTTTAGCTTTTTTGTTAAATAAGTTTTTTGGTTTTGTTCTATTTTCATCTATTTATTTTCATTTTGCCTTTCAAGACTCTGGAAATTTGAATATTTGACTACTTTATGATGTCCCATATGTCACAGAGGCTTTGTTCCTTTTTTATACTTTAACTTCTGGGATACATGAGCAGGATGTCTCTGTTTGCAGATGACATTATTGTATATTCAGAAAACCCCTTCATCTAAGCTCAAAATCTCCCTAAGCTGATAAGCAACTTCAGCAAAGTCTCAGAACACAGAATCAATGTGCAAAAATCACAAGCATTCCTATAAACTAATAATAGACAAATGCAGAGCCAAATCATGAGTGAACTCCCATTTACAATTGCTACAAAGAGAATGAAATAGCTAGGAATCTAACTTACAAGGGACGTGAAGGACCTCTTCAAAGAGAACTACGAACCACTACTCAAGGAAATAAGAGAGGACACACACACCCACACAAAATGGAAAAACATTCCATGCTCATGGATAGGAAGAATCAATATCATGAAAATGGCCATATTGCCACAATTAATATATAGATTCAATGCTATCCCCATCAAGCTACCATTGACTTTCTTCACAGAATTAGAAAAAAATACTTTAAATTTCATATGGAACCAAAAGAGAGCAAGCATTGCAAAGACAAATCTAATCAAAAAGAACAAAGCTGGAGGCATTACACAACCTGACTTCAAACTATACTACAAGGCTACAATAACCAAAACAGGTTGGTAATGGTACCAAAACAGATATATAGACCAATGCAACAGAACAGAGGCTTCAGAAATAATGCCACATATCTATCTACAACCATCTCATCTTTGACAAACTTGACAAAAACAAGCAATGGGGAAATAATTTCCTATTTAATAAATGTTTGGAAAACTGGCTAGCCATATGCTGAAAACTGAAACTGGAACCCTTCCTTATACTTTATACAAAACTTAACTCAAGATGAATTAAAGACTTAAATGTAAAACCTAAAACCATAAAAACCCTAGAGGACAACCTAGGCAATACCATTTAGGACATACGCATGGGCAAAGACTTCATGACTAAAACACCAAAAGCAACAGCAACAAAAGCCAAAATTGACGAACTAAAGAGCTTCTGCGCAGCAAAAGAAATTATCATCAGATTGAACAGGCAGCCTACAGAATGAGAGAACATTTTTGCAATCTATCCATCTGACAAAGGGCTAATATCTAGAATCTACAAAGAACTTAAACAAATTTACAACAACAACAAAAAAATAATCAAACAACCTCATCAAAAAGTGGATGAAGGATATGAACAGACAGTTCTCAGAAGAAGACTTTATGGAAACAGCAAACATATGAAAAAAAGCTCATCATCACTGGTCTTTAGAGAAATTCAAATCAAAACCACAATGAGGTAGCATCTCACACCAGTTAGAAAGGCGATCATTAAAAAACTCCTTTTTAAAAATTATTTTTTCCTTATTATTGCTTGACTGGATTATGTTAAAAGACTTTCAAGTTCTGAAATTATTTCTTCTGCTTAATCTAATCCATTGTTTAAACTTACAAATTTATCTTATATTTTATCCAATAAATTGTTCAGTTTCAGAATTTCTGTTTTTTGTTTTTTAAATAATCTTTATTTTTTTTTGTAAATTTCTCATTCATAGGCTGGGTTTTTTTTTTTAATTTTTTTGCATTGTTTGTCAGAATTTTCACTTGTATTGAGCTTTAGTATCAACACAAGATTTTTTGTGAAAATATATTTGCAGTGTTTGTTTGCTTGTTTGTTTGTTTGTTTGTTTTGAGACGGAGTCTCTCGCTCTTGTGCCTAGGCTGGAGTGCAGTGGCGCGATCTCGGCTCACTGCAAGCTCCACCTCCTGGATTCACGCCATTTTCCTGCCCCAGCCTCCCGAGCAGTTGGGACTACAGGCGCCTGCCACCACGCCCAGCTAATTTTTTGTGTGTTTTTTTAGCAGAGACGGGCCGAGGCAGGCGGATCACGAGGTCAGGAGATGGAGACCATCCTTACTAACACAGTGAAACCCCGTCTCTGCAGTTTTTTTTAAATTGTGGGTACATAGTAGGTGTGTTTATTTGTAAGTTATGTTAGATAATTTGGTACAGGAAAGCAATGCATAATTATCACATCAGGGTAAATGGGGTATTCGTTACTTCAAGCATTTATACTTTGTGCTACAAAAAAAAAAAAAAAAATGCTCTTTTAGTTATGTTTACATGTAAAAATAAAAGTAAATTATTTTTGACCGTAGCCACCATGTTGTACTAGCAAACACTAATTCTTATTTATTATTTCAAACTACATTTGTACCCATTAAACACCCTAACTTCTCCCCTACCCCGCTACCCTTTCAAGACTGTATTATCTATTTTTCTACTCTGTATTCCCATGAGTTCAAGTATTTTAATTTTAACTCCCCAAAATAAGTAAGAACATACGACATTTGTCTTTCTGTGCCTGTCTTATTTCACTAGAGGTCGTTATGACCTCTAGCATCATGCATGTTTTCCAAATAACAAGAGATCTTTTTTTGTATGACTTAACACTACTCCATTGTGTGTAAGTACAACATTTTCTTTATTCATTCATCTGTTAATGGACACTTATATTGCTCAAAAATCTTGGCTATTATGAAAAGTGCTGCAATAAACATGGTCGTGCAGATACTTTTTTGACATACTGGTATTTTTTTATTTTGAGTCTATACCCAGCAGTAGGATTCCTTAATCATATGGTGGCACTATTTTTAGTTTTTTTTGAGGAGCCTCCCAAGTATTCTCAATAGTGGCTTCATTAATTTACATTTCCATCAAGAGTGTATGTGAGTTATCTTGCCTTCATATTTTTGACAGCATTTGTTATTGCCTGACATTTGGATAATGGAATTTTAACTTGAGTAAGATAATATCTCATTGTAGTTCTGATTTGCATTTCTCTGATGAGCAGTGATGTTGAGCACATTTTTATAAGCCTGTTTGCCATATATACATCTTCTTTTGAAAAATGTTTATTTTAATATTTTGCCCATTTTTAAACTGGATTATGAGATATTTTCCTAGAGAGTGTTTTAGCTCCTTATATATTGTGGTCATGACTTCCTTGTCATATAGATAGTTTGCAAATATTTTATCCCATTTTGTGGGTTGTTTTCAGTTTGTTGATTGTTTCCTCTGCTGTGAGGAAGTATTTTAACTTGATGTCATTCCATTTGTCCATTTTTGCTTTTGTTATCTGTGTGTGAGGTATTGCTCAAGAAATCGTCACCTACTCAAATGTTCTGGAGAGTTTCCCCAATGTTTTATTTTATTGTGGTAATTTTATAATGTGTGGTCTTAGATTTAAGTCTTTAACCCATTTTCATTTCTATTTTGCATATGGAGAGAGATAGGGGTCTAATTTTATTCTGTTATATGTGGATATCTAGTTTTTTCAGCACCAGTTATTAAAGAGACTATTTCTTCCCCAATGTATGCCCTTGGTACTTTTGTCAAAAATGAGGTTACTGTAGACATATGGATTTATATCTGGGTTGTCTATTCTATTCTATTAATCTATGTGTCTGTTTTTATACCAGTAACATGCCATTTTGGTCACAATAGCTCTGTATTATAATTTAAAGTTAAGTACTGTAATTCCTACAAGTTTGTTCTTTTTGATTAGGATAGCTTTGGCTATTCTGGTTCTTTAGTGGTTCCATATAAATTTTAAAGTTTTTCTGTTTCTATTTGTGTGAAAAATGCCATTGATATTTCGATAGTGATCATATTGAATCTTTAGACTTCTTGGAGTAGTATGCACATTTTAACAATATTAATTTTTCAAATTCATAAACGTGGAATATCTTTCTTTTTTTCAGTGCCTTCTTCAATTTCTTGCATCAATATTTCATAGATTTCATTGTAGAGATCTTATGTGTATTTCATTAAGTTAATATATAGATATTTTATTATATTTGTAGCTATAGTAAATGAGATTATTTTTTGTTTCTTTTTCAGATTTTTCACTGTTGGCATATAAAAATGCTACTGATTATTGTATGTTGATTTTGTATTCTGAAAATTTACTAAATCTGTTTATTTGTTCTAACAGTTTTTTGGTGGAATCATTAAGTTTCTCCAAATATAAGATTATATCATCCACAAGCATGAATAATTTGACTTCTTCCTTTTCAATTTAAATGTCCTTTATTTCTTTATCTTGTTTAATTGCACAAGTGAAGTCTACCAGTGCTATATTGAATAACAGTAGTGAAAGTGGGCATCCTTGTTATTTTCTCAATCTTAGAAAAACGACATTCAATTGTTTTGCCATTCAGTATGATACTAGCTCTGGGCCTCTCGTAAATGGCTTTTATTATGTTGAGGTATGTTCCCTCTATACTCTACTTTTTGAGGGATTTTATTATAAATGAATGTTGAATTTTGCCAAATGAATTTTCAGCATAAATTGAAATAATCATATATTTTTCCCTTTGTTCTTCTGACATGATGTATCACCTTAATTTATTTGTGCATGTTGAACCATCCTTGCATCCCAGGGATTAAATCCCACTTGGTCTTGATGAATAATCTTTTTAAGATGTTTTTGAAATAGATTTTCTTGTATTTTCTGAAGGATTTTTGCATCAATACCTATCAGTTATATTGGCTTATAGTTTCTTTTTTTTTTTTTTTCCAATGTGTCTTTGTCTGGTTTGGTATCACAGTAATACTGGCCATATAGAACGAGCTTGGAAGTGTTCCTTTATTTTCTATGTTTCAGAATAATTTGAGTAGAATTGGTATTAGTTTAAACATTATAAAAAATTCAGCAGACCAGGCATGGTGGCTTACGCCTGTAATCCCAGCACTTTGTGGGACTGAGGCAGGAGGATCATGTGGTAAAGAGATCAAAACCATGTTGGCCAACATGATGAAACCCCATCTGTACTAAAAATACAAAAATTAGTTTGGCGTGGTGGCGTGCACCTGTAGTCCCAGCAACTCGAGAGGCTGGCTCAGTGGAAACGCTTGAACTTGGATGCAGAGGTTACAGTGGACCAAGATCATGCCACTGCACTCCAGCCTGGTGACAGAGTGAGACTCCATCTTAAAAAAAAAAAAAAAAAAATTCAGCAGTAAAACTATCAGGTTCCAGGCTTTTATTTCCTCAGAGCCTTTATATTATGACTTTAATGTATTACTTGTTACTCATCTGTTCAGGTTTTGGATTTCTTCGTTGTTCAATTTTGTAGGCTGTGTATGTCTAGGAAGTTGTCCATATCTTCTAGAGTTTTGAATGTATTGACATATAGTTGATCATAATAGCCAATAATGATCCTTTGAATTTTTGCAGTACCTGTTGTAATGTCTGTTTTTCCATTTCTGATTTTATTTATTTTGCTTTTCTCTCTTTTTTTCTTAGTCTGACTAAAAGTTTGTCAATTTTATTTGCCTTTTTAAAAAGCCAACTTTTTATTTTATTGCTCTTTATCATTGTTTTCTGCATTTTAAATTTATTTCTGCTCTGATACTTAGAATTTCTTTTATTCTACTAATTTTATGTTAAGATTGATTTTTCTGTTCCAGTTTATTAAGATGCATTATTGGGACTGCTGGCAATATGTCCAAATAAAAACAGCACCGGTCTGCAGCTCCCAGGGATACTGATGAAAAAGGCGGGTGATTTCTGCATTTCCAACTGTGGTATGCAGTTAATTTCACTGGGACTGGTTGGACAGTGGGTACAACCCACGGAGGGTGAACCGAAGCAGGGTGGGACATTGCCTCACTCAGGAAGTGCAAGTAGTGGGGAATTTTCTCCCCTATCCAAGGGAAGCCATGAGGGAATGAGCCTGAGGAACAGTGCATTCCAGCCCAGATACTGCACTTTTCCCAGGGTCTTTGCAACCCACAAACCAGGAGATTCTCTCCAGTGCCTACTGCACAAAGGCCCTGAGTTTCAAGCACCAAACTGGGTGGCCATTTGGGCAGACACCAAACTAGCTGCAAGAGGATTTTCCTTTTTTGTCATACTCCAGTGGTGCTTGCAACACCAGTGAGACGGAACTGTTCACTCCCCTGGAAAGAGGACTGAAGCCAGGGAGCCATGTAGTCTGGGTCAGTGGGTCCCGCCCCCACGGAGCCCAAAAACTAAGATCCACTGCCTTGAAATTCTTGCTGCCAGTGCACCAGCAGTCTGAGATGGACCTGGGACACTCAAGCTTGGTGGGGGGAGGGGGGGTCTGCCATTGCTGAGGCTTGAGTAGGCAGTTTTACCATTACAGTGTAAATAAAGCCACTGGGAAGTTTGAGCCGGGTGGATCCCATAGCAGCTCAGCAAGGCCACTGTGGTCAGACTCCCTGATTTCTCCTCTCTGGGCAGGGCATCTTTGAAAAAGAGGCAACATCCCCAGTCAGGGGCTTACAGATAAAAACCCCATATCCCTGGGACAGAGCACCTGGAGGAAGGGGTGGCTGTGGGTGCAGCTTCAGCAGACTTAAACATGCCTGCCTGAAAGCTCTGAAGAGAGCAAGGTGTCTCCCAGCACAACATTCAAACTCTGTTTAGGGTTAGACTGCCTCAAGTGGTTCCCTGAACCCTGTGTATCCTGACTGGGAGACACCTTCCAGTAGGGACTGACAGTCACCTCATACAGGAGAGCTCTGGCTGGCATCTGGCAGATGCCCCTCTAGGACAAAGCTTCCAGACAAAGGAACAGGGAGCAATATTTGCTGTTCTGCAGCCTCCACTGGTGATACCAGGGAAATAGGTTCTGGAGTCGGGTTCCAGCAAACTCCAGCAGACCTGCCACAGAGGGGCCTGACTGTTAGAATGAAAACTAACAAACAGAAAGGAAGAGCATGTACACTCAGAGATCCCATCTGAAGGTCACCAACATCAAAGACCATATGTAGGTAAATCCAAAAAGATGGGGAGAAACCAGTGCAAAAAGTCCAAAAATTTCAAAAACCAAAATGTCTCTTCTCCTCCAAAGGATCATAACTCATCACCAGCAAGGGAACAAAACTGGATGGAGAATGAGTTTGACGAACCGACAGAAGTAGGCTTCAGAAGGTGGGTAATAACAAACTCCTCTGAGTTAAAGAAGCATGTTCTAACCCAACGCAAGGAAGCTAAGAACCTTGAAAAAAAGGTTAGATGAATTGCTAACTAGAATAATCAGTTTAGAGAAGAAGACAAATGACCTGACAGAGTTGAAAAACACAGCACAGTAACTTTGTGAAGCATACACAAGTATCAACAGCTGAATCAATCAAGTGGAAGAAAAGATATCAGCGATTGAAGATCAACTTAATGAAATAATGTGAGAAGACAAGATTAGAGAATGAAGAATAAGAAGGAATGAACAACGCCTCCAAGAAATATGGGACTATGTGAAAAGACCAAGTTGACATTTGATTGATGTACCTGAAAGTGACAGTGAGAATGGAACAAAGTTGGAAAACACTCTTCAGGATATTATCCAAGAGAGCTTCCCCAACCTAAACAAAATAATTTTCAACCAGAATTTTATGTATAGCCAAACTAAGCTTCATAAACAAAGGAGAAATAAAATTCTTTACAGAGAAGGAAATGCTGAGAGATTTTGTCACCACCAGGCCTGTCTTACAAGGGCTCCTGAAGGAAGCACTAAACATGGAAAGGAAAAACTTGTACCAGCCACAGCAAAAACATAACAATTTGTAAAGATCATCGACACTATGAAGAAACTGCATCAACTAATGGACAAAATAACGAGCTTGCATCATAATGACAGGATCAATTTCACACATAATAATATTCACCTTAAATGTAAGCGAGCTAAATTCACCAATAAAAAGACACAAACTGGCAAACTGGATAAAGAGTCAAAACCCATTGGTGTGCTGTATTCAGGACACCCATGTCACGTGCAAAGACACACATCAGCTCAAAATAAAGGGATGGAGGAATATTTACCAAGCAATGGAAAGCAAAAAAAAAAAAAAAAAAAAAAAAAAAAAAAGGGCAGGGGGAGTTGCCATTCTAATATCTGATAAAACAGACTGTAAACCAACAAATATCAAAAGAAACAAAGAAGTGCATTATATAATGGTAAAGGGATCAATGCAACAAGAAGAGTTAACTACCCTAAATATATATACACCCAATAAAGGAACACCCACATTCATAAAGCAAGTTCTTAGAGACCTACAAAGAGACTTAGACTCCAACACAATAATAGTGGGAGATTTCAACACCCCACTGTCAATATTAGAGAGATCAAATCTAATATTGATCTTATTATCAATAAGATCACTTAACAAGGATATTCAGGACTTGAACTCAGCTCTGGACCAACGAGATCCAATAAATATTTATAGAACTCTCCACCCCAAATAAACAGAGTATACATTCTTCTCAGCTCCTCATTGCTCTTATTCTAAAATTGACCACATAATAGAAAGTAAAACAATCCTCAGCAAATGCAAAATGAAGGAAATAATAACAGTCTCTCAGACCACAGTACAATCAAATTAGAACTCAGCATTAAGCAACTGACTAAAAACTGCACAACTCCTGCTCCTGAATGTTCAACAAACTGATATTATTATTTTCAGCAAACTGAACAACCTGTTCCTGAATGACTACTGGGTAAATATTGAAATGAAGGCAGATATAAAGCTTATCTTTCAAACCAATGAGAACAAAGACCCAACGTACCAGAATCTCTGGGACACATTTAAAGCAGTGTGCAGAGGGATTTTTTTTTTTTTTATAAGACAGCATTTTTTTAAAAAAATTATACTTTTAAGTTCTAGCGTACATGTGCACAATGTGCAGGTTTGATACATAGGTATACATGTGCCATGTTGGTTTACTGCACCCATTAAACTGTGATTTACATTAGGTATTTCTCCTACTGCTATCCCTCCCCCAGACCCCCACCCCCTGACAGGCTCTGGTGTGTGATGTTTCACACCCTGTGTCCAAGTTTTCTCATTGTTCAATTCCCACCTATGAGTGAGAACATGAGGTGTTTGGTTTTCTGTCCGTGTGATAGTTTGCTGAGAATGATGGTTTCTGGCTTCATCCATGTCTCTGCAAAGGACATGAACTCATTCTTTCTTATGGCTTCATAGTATTCCATGGTGTATATGTGCCACATTTTCTTAATCCAGTCTATCATTGATGGACATTTGGGTTGGTTCCAAGTCTTTGCTCTTGTGAATAGCCCCACAATAAACATATGTGTGCATGTGTCTTTATAGTAGAATGATTTATAATCCTTTGGGTATATACCTAATAATGGGATTGCAGGGTCAGATGGCATTTTGAGTTCTAGATTTTTGAGGAATTGCCACTCTGTCTTCCACAATTGTTGAACTAATTTACACTCCCACCAACAGTGTAAAAGCATTTCTATTTCTGCACAACCTCTCCAGCATCTGTTGTTTGCTGCCTTTTTAATGATCACCATTCTAACTGGTGTGGGATGGTATCTCATTGTGGTTTTGATTTTCATTTCTCTGATGACCAGTGATGATGAACATTTTTTTCATGTGTCTGTTGGCTGCATAGATGTCTTCTTTTGGGAAGTGTCTGTTCATATCCTTTGCCCATTTTTTGATGGGGTTGTTTGTTTTTTCTTGTAAATTTGTTTATGTTCTTTGTGGATTCTGGATATTAGCCCTTTGTCAGACAGGTAGATTGCAAAAATTTTCTCCCATTCTGTAAGTTGCCTGTTCACTCTGATGGTAGTTTCTTTTGCGTACGGAAGTGCTGTAGTTTAACTAGATCCCATTGCCAATTTTGGCTTTGGTTGCCATTGCTTTTGGCTTTTTAGTCTTGAAGTTTTGCCCATGCCTATGTCCTGAATGGTATTACCTAGGATTTCTTCTAAGGTTTTTAAGGTTTTAGGTCTAACATTTGAGTCTTTAATCCACATTGAATTAAATTTTGTATAAGGCGTAAGGAGGAAATCTAGTTTCAGCTTTCTATATATGACTAGCCAGTTTTCCCAGAACA
This sequence comes from Theropithecus gelada, assembly GCF_003255815.1. Classification (NCBI taxonomy): domain Eukaryota; kingdom Metazoa; phylum Chordata; class Mammalia; order Primates; family Cercopithecidae; genus Theropithecus; species Theropithecus gelada. The sequence goes on along the minus strand of NC_037689.1, from coordinate 87,188,494 downwards.
ATTTATTAAATAGGGAATCCTTCCTGCATTGCTTGTTTTTGTCAGGTTTGTCAAAGATCAGATGGTTGTAGATGTGTGGTGTTATTTCTGAGGTGTCTCTTCTGTTGCATTGGTCTATTTATGTTTAGGTATCAATACCATGCTGTTTTGATTACTGTAGTCTTGTAGTATATTTGAAATCAGGTAGTGTGATGCCTTCAGCTTTGTTCTTTTTGCTTAGGATTGTCTTTGCAATGTGGGCTCTTTTTTTGTTCCATATGAACTTTAAAGTAATTTTTTTTTCCAATTCTGTAAAGAAAGTCATTTGTAGCTTGATGGGGATCGCATTGAATCTCTAAATTACCTTGGGCAGTATGGCCATTTTCATAATATTGATTCTTCCTATCAATGAGCATGGAATGTTCTTCCATTTTTTTGCTCTCTTTTATTTTGTTAAGCAGTGGTTTTTGGTTCGCCTTGAAGAGGTCCTTCACTTCCCTTGTAAGTTGGATTCCTAGGTATTTTATTCTCTAGGTAGCAATTGTGAATGGAAGTTCACTCATGATTTAGTTCTCTGTTTCTCTGTTATTGGTGTATACGAATGCTTGTGATTTTTGCACATTGATTTTGTTTCCTGAGACTTTGCTGAAGTTGCTTATCAGCTTAAGGAGATTTTGGGCTGAGATGATGGGGTTTTCTAAATATACAGTCATGTCATCTGCAAACAGGACAATTTGACTTCCTCTTTTCCTAATTTAATACCCTTTATTTATTTCCCTTGCCTGATTGCCCTGGTCAGAACTTCCAACACTTTGTGGAATAGCAGTGGTGAGAGAGGCCATCCTTGTCTTGTGCCGGTTTTCAAAGGGGATGCCTATAGTTTTTGCCCATTCAGTATGATATTGGCTGTGGGTTTGTCATAAATAGCTCTTATTATTTTGAGATACATTCCATCAATACGTAGTTTATGGAGAGTTTTTAGCATAAACGGCTGTTGAATTTTGTCCAAGGTCTTTTCTGCATCTATTGAGATAATCATGTGGTTTTTGTTGTTGGTCCTGTTTATATGATGTATTACGTTTATTCATTTGGGTATGTTGAAGCAGCCTTGTGTCCCAGTGTTGAAGCCGACTTGATCATGGTGGATAAAATTTTCGATGTGCTGCTGGATCCGGTTTGCCAGTATTTTATTGAGGATTTTTGCATCGATGTTCATCAGGGATCTTGGTCTAAAATTCTCTTTTTTGTTGTGTCTCTGCCAGGCTTTGGTATCAGGATGATGTTGACCTCATAAAATGAGTTAGGGGGGATTCCCTCTTTTTCTATTGATTGGAATAGTTTCAGAAGAAAATGTACCAGCTCCTCCTTGTACAGGGAACCTACAGAATGGGAGAAAAATTCTGCTAGTATCCAGAATCTACAAAGAACTTAAACATGTTTACAAGAAAAAATAAACAAAACATACAACCTCCCTCAAAAATTGGGCAAAGGATAAAAAAAGACGCTTCTCAAAAGAAGACATTTATGCAGGCAACAAATATATAAAAAAAAATGCACATCATCACTGGTCATTAGAGAAATGCAAATCAAAACCACAATGAGATACCATCTGACACCACTTACAATGGCCATCATTAAAAAGTCAGGAAACAACAGATGCTTGAGAGGATGTGGAGAAATAAGAATGCTTTTACACTGTTGGTGGGAGTGTAAATTAGTTCAACCATTTTGGAAGACATTGTGGGGATTCCTCAAGGATCTAGAACTCAAAATACCTTTTGACTCTGCAATCCTATTACTGGGTGTATACACCAAGGATTATAAATCATTCTCTGATAAAGACACATGCACATGCATGTTTACTGCAGCACCATTCACAATAGCAAAGACTTGGAATGAACCCAAGTGTCCCTCAATGATAGACTGGATAAAGAAAATGTGGCACGTATACACCATGAAATACCATGCAGTCATAAAAAATGGATGAGTTCGTGTCCTTTGCAGGGACATGGATGAAACTGCAAACCTTCATTCTCAGCAAACTAACACAAGAGCAGAAAATCAAACACTGCATGTGCTCACTCATAATTGGGAGATGAACAATGAGAACACATGGACACAGGGAGGGGAACATCACACACCGGAGCCTGTCATGCGGTGACGGACTGGGGGAGGAATAGCATTAGGAGAAATACCTAATATAGGTGACGGTTGATGGGTGCAGCAAACCACCATGGCACGTTTGTACCTATGTAACAAAACTGTACGTTCTGCACATGTACTCTAGAATTTAAAGTATAATAATAAAAGAAAAAAGATGCATTATCGTGTTGTTTATGTATTTTTTGAAATAGGCACTTACAGCTATAAACTTTCCTCTCAGTACTGATTTCTCCGTATCCCTTAGTATGCTGTATTTTCATTATCATTTGTTTCAAGAAATTTTTAAATTTCCTTCTACTTTCTTCATTAAGAAGAACTTATGTCATTCAGGAACATGCTGTTTAATTTCTATTTGTTTTCTTAGTTTCCAAAATTCCTATTGTTTTGTATTTCTGGTTTTATTCCATTGTGGTCAGAGAAGATGCTTGATAATATTTCATCTTTTTAAAACGTTTTGAGACTTTTTGTGACTTAAAGTAGGGTCTATCCTTGAAATGAGCCATGTGCTGCTGAGGAAAAGTATATGCAATTTTCAACTGTTGGACAAAATAATCTGCAAATTTTTATTAGGTCCATTTCATCTATAGTACAGATTAAGTCCAATGTTTCTTTGTTGATTTTCTATCAGCAAGATGTGTCCAGTGTTGAGAATGGGGTGTAAAATCACCAGCTATTTTTTTTATTGGAGTCTTTGTCTCTCTTTAGCTATAATAATATTTGCTTTACATATCTCAGTTTTCTGGTGTTAGGTGCACATGTGTATACAATTTTTTATATTCTCTTGCTAATTGACATCTTTATATAGTAACCTTCTTTGTCTCTTCTTTCAGTTTTCATATTAAAATCTATTTTGGCTGTTACAACTGTAGCTATTCCTGTTCTTTCTTGTTTTTATTGATAGGAGATTTTTTTTACATCCGTTTATTTTCAGTTGATGTGTGTCTTTATAGGTGAAGTGCATTTCTTGTAGGCAACAGATTATTGCATCTTATTTTTCTTAGTTTATTTAGCCAGACTATGCCTTTTGATTAGATAGTTTACTTCATTTACTTTCAATGTTATTATTAATAAGAAATTACTCCTACCATTTTGTTACCTGTTTTCTTGTTGTTTTGTCACCTTGCTTTTCTCCCTGTTATCCTTGCTTTCTTCATTTTAGTAAAGGTAATTTTTTCTGATGGTATGATTTAATTTTTTGCTTTTCATTTTTTTAATCCATTGTATGTTTTTTGATTTGAGGTTACCGTGAGACTTGCAAGTACTATCACATAACCATATATTTTAAGCTTTTAGCAACACTTGTTGCATCAACAAACAAGCAAAAATAAAATGTATAAAAATGCAACACATTAAAAATATTCCCCCACTTTTTCACTTTGTTGTTTCTATTCATACTTTATGGTACTGTTTATGCCCACTTGGATGGGCAATTTCCCTCTGGCTTTAAATGCTCCCTAGCTGGGTGGGTTTCAGATGAGTTCAACCCGGTTTTGCTTTCTGCTGTGACAGGGTTGCACTGATTTTACTCAAATGCCTCACAAGTGCTGTGCTCTCCCTCTCCTGAGAACACAGATTTGTTCTCCACTCCATGTGGCCACTGTCAGGGGATAGAGGAGGTGTGGCATCAGTGATTCAAGACTGTATTTTCTGCCGCATTTCAGTGCCTCTTTCAGCAATATGGAGTTAAAACCATGCACTGTGATTGCTTACCAGATTTTTAGTTCTTATGAAGATGCTTTGTGTGTGTGTGTGTGTGTGTGTGTGTGTGTGTGTTTAGAGAGAGTTATTAAATTAGTGTTCTTGCAGGGCGGACAATTGGTGGACCTTCTATTTGGCCATCTTGTTCCACCCATCTTGTTTTATTTCTTCTGGGTACATACCTAGTAGTAAAATTGATGGACCATATGGTAACTTTATTTATTTATTTATTTATTTATTTATTTATTTATTTTTATTATTATACTTTGAGTTCTAGGGTACATGTGCATAATGTGCAGGTTTGTTACGTATGTATACTTGTGCCATGTTGCTGTGCTGCAGCCATCAACTCATCAGCACCCATCAACTCGTCATTTACATCAGGTATAACTCCCAATGCAATCCCTCCCCCATCCCCCCTCCCCATGATAGGACCCGGTGTGTGATGTTCCCCTTCCTGAGTCCAAGTGATCTCATTGTTCAGTTCCCACCTATGAGTGAGAACATGCGGTGTTTGGTTTTCTGTTTTTGTGATAGTTTGCTAAGAATGATGGTTTCCAGCTGCATCCATGTCCCTACAAACGACACAAAATCATCCTTTTTGATGGCTGCATAGTATTCCATGGTGTATATGTGCCACATTTTCTTAATCCAATCTGTCACTGATGGACATTTGGGTTGATTCCAAGTCTTTGCTATTGTGAATAGTGCCGCAATAAACATACGTGTGCATGTGTCTTTATAGCAGCATGATTTATAATCCTTTGGGTATATCCCCAGTAATGGGATGGCTGGGTCATATGGTACATCTAGTACTAGATCCTTGAGGAATCGCCATACTGTTTTCCATAATGGTTGAACTAGTTTACAATCCCACCAACAGTGAAAAAGTGTTCCTGTTTCTCCACATCCTCTCCAGCACCTGTTGTTTCCTGGCTTTTTAATGATCGCCATTCTAACTGGTGTGAGATGGTATCTCATTGTGGTTTTGATTTGCATTTCTCTGATGGCCAGTGATGATGAGCATTTTTTCATGTGTCTGTTGGCTGTATGAATGTCTTCTTTTGAGAAGTGTCTGTTCATATCCTTTGCCCACTTGTTGATGGGGTTGTTTGTTTCTTTCTTGTAAATTTGTTTGAGTTCTTTGTAGGTTCTGGATATTAGCCCTTTGTCAGATGAGTAGATTGCAAAAATTTTCTCCCATTCTGTAGGTTACCTGTTCACTCTGATGGTAGTTTCTTTTGCTGTGCAGAAGCTCTTTAGTTTAATTAGATTCCATTTGTCAATTTTGGCTTTTGTTGCCATTGCTTTTGGTGTTTTAGACATGACGTCTTTGCCCATGCCTATGTCTTGAATGGTACTACCTAGGTTTTCTTCTAGGGGTTTTTATGGTATTAGGTCTAACATTTAAGTCTCTAATCCATCTTGAATTAATTTTCGTATAGGGAGTAAGGAAAGGATCCAGTTTCAGCTTTCTACTTATGGCTAGCCAATTTTCCCAGCACCATTTATTAAATAGGGAATCCTTTCCCCATTTCTTGTTTCTCTCAGGTTTGTCAAAGATCAGATGGCTGCAGATGTGTGGTATTATTTCTGAGGACTCGGTTCTGTTCCATTGGTCTATATCTCTGTTTTGGTACCAGTACCATGCTCTTTGGGTTACTGTAGCCTTGTAGTATAGTTTGAAGTCAGGTAGCGTGATGCCTCCAGCTTTGTTCTTTTGACTTAGGATTGTCTTGGAGATGCAGGCCCTTTTTTGGTTCCATATGAACTTTAAAGCAGTTTTTTCCAATTCTGTGAAGAAACTCATTGGTAGCTTGATGGGGATGGCATTGAATCAACAAATAACCTTGGGCAGTATGGCCATTTTCACAATATTGATTCTTCCTATCCATGAGCATGGTATGTTCTGCCATTTGTTTGTGTCCTCTTTTATTTCACTGAGCAGTGGTTTGTAGTTCTCCTTGAAGAGGTCCTTTACATCCATTGTAAGTTGGATTCCTAGGTATTTTATTCTCTTTGAAGCAATTGTGAATGGGAGTTCATTCATGATTTGGCTCTCTGTTTGTGTGTTACTGGTGTATACGAATGCTTGTGATTTTTGCACATTAATTTTGTATCCTGCGACATTGCTGAAGTTGCTTATCAGCTTAAGGAGATTTTGGGCTGAGACAATGGGGTTTTCTAAATATTCAATCATGTCATCTGCAAACAGGGACAATTTGACTTCTTCTTTTCCTAACTGAATACCCTTGATTTCTTTCTCTTGCCTGATTGCCCTAGCCAGAACTTCCAACACTATGTTGAATAGGAGTGGTGAGAGAGGGTATCCCTGTCTTGTGCCAGTTTTCAAAGGGATTTTTTCCAGTTTTTCCCCATTCAGTATGATATTGGCTGTGGGTTTGTCATAAATAGCTCTTATTATTTTGAGGTACGTTCCATCAATACCAAATTTATTGAGAGTTTTTAGCATGAAGGGCTGTTGAATTTTGTCCAAGGCCTTTTCTGCATCTAGTGAGATAATCATGTGGTTTTTGTCTTTGGTTCTGTTTATATGCTGGATTATGTTTATTGATTTGCGAATGTTGAACCAGCCTTGCATCCCAGGGATGAAGCGCACTTGATCATGGTGGATAAGCTTTTTGATGTGTTGCTGAATCCGGTTTGCCAGTATTTTATTGAGGATTTTTGCATCGATGTTGATCAGGGATATTGGTCTAAAATTCTCTTTTTCTGTTGTGTCTCTGCCAGGCTTTGGTATCAGGATGATGTTGGCCTCGTAAAATGAGTTAGGGAGGATTCCCTCTTTTTCTATTGATTGCAATAGTTTCAGAAGGAATGGTACCAGCTCTTCCTTGTACCTCTGGTAGAATTCAGCTGTGAATCCATCTGGTCCTGGAATTTTTTTGGTTGGTAGTCTATTAATTATTGCCTCAATGTCAGAGCCTGCTATTGGTCTATTCAGGGATTCAACTTCTTCCTGGTTTAGTCTTGGAAGAGTGTAAGTGTCCAGGAAATTTTCCATTTCTTCCAGATTTTCCAGTTTATTTGCATAGAGGTGTTTATAGTATTCTCTGATGGTAGTTTGTATTTCTGTGGGGTCTGTGGTGATATCCCCTTTATCATCTTTTATTGCATCTATTTGATTCTTCTCTCTTTTCTTCTTTATTAGTCTTGCTAGCGGTTTGTCAATTTTGTTGATCTTTTCAAAAAACCAACTCCTGGATTCATTGATTTTTTGGAGGGTTTTTGTGTTTCTGTCTCCTTCAGTTCTGCTCTGATCTTAGTTATTTCTTGCCTTCTGCTAGCTTTCGAATGTGTTTGCTCTTGCTTCTCTAGTTCTTTTAATTGCGATGTTAGAGTGTCAATTTTAGATCTTTCCTGCTTTCTCTTGTGGGCATTTAGTGCTATAAATTTCCCTCTACACACTGCTTTAAATATGTCCCAGAGATTCTGGTATATTGTATCTTTGTTCCCATTGGTTTCAAAGAACATCTTTATTTCTGCCTTCATTTCGTTATGTACCCAGTAGTCACTCAGGAGCCGGTTGTTCAGTTTCCATGTAGTTGAGCGGTTTTGATTGAGTTTCTTAGTCCTGAGTTCTAGTTTGATTGCACTGTGGTCTGAGAGACAGTTTGTTATAATTTCTGTTCTTGTACATTTGCTGAGGAGTGCTTTACTTCCAATTATGTGGTCAATTTTGGAATAAGTGTGATGTGGTGTTGAGAAGAATGTATATTCTGTTGATTTGGGGTGGAGAGTTCTATAGATGTCTATTAGGTCTGCTTGCTGCAGAGATGAGTTCAATTCCTGGATATCCTTGTTAACTTTCTGTCTCGTTGATCTGTCTAATGTGGACAGTGGAGTGTTGAAGTCACCCATTATTATTGTATGGGAGTCTAAGTCTCTTTGTAAGTCTCTAAGGACTTGCTTTATGAATCTGGGTGCTCCTGTATTGGGTGCATATATATTTAGGATAGTTAGCTCTTCCTGTTGAATTGATCCCTTTACCATTATGTAATGACCTTCTTTGTCTCTTTTGATCTTTGATGGTTTAAAGTCTGTTTTATCAGAGACTAGTATTGCAACCCCTGCTTTCTTTTGTTCTCCATTTGCTTGGTAAATCTTCCTCCATCACTTTATTTTGAGCCTATGTATGTCTCTGCATGTGAGATGGGTTTTCTGAATACAGCAGACTGATGGGTCTTGACTCTTTATCCAGTTTGCCAGTCTGTGTCTTTTAATTGGAGCATTTAGTCCATTTACATTTAAGGTTAATATTGTTTTGTGTGAACTGGATCCTGCCAGTATGATATTAACTGGTTATTTTGCTTGTTAGTTGATGCAGTTTCTTCCTAGCCTCGATGGTCTTTACATTTTGGCATGTTTTTGCAATGGCTGGCACCGGTTGTTCCTTTCCATGTTTAGTGCTTCCTTCAGGGTCTCTTGTAAGGCAGGCCTAGTGGTGACAAAATCTCTAAGCATTTGCTTATCTGTAAAGGATTTTATTTCTCCTTCACTGATGAAACTTAGTTTGGCTGGATATGAAATTCTGGGTTGAAAATTCTTTTCTTTAAGAATGTTGAATATTGGCCCCCACTCTCTTCTGGCTTGGAGAGTTTCTGCCGAGAGATCTGCTGTTAGTCTGATGGGCTTCCCTTTGTGGGTAATCCGACCTTTCTCTCTGGCTGCCCTTAAGATTTTTTCCTTCATTTCAAGTTTGGTGAATCTGGCAGTTATGTGTCTTGGAGTTGCTCTTCTCGAGGAGTATCTTTGTGGCGTTCTCTGTATTTCCTGGATTTGAATGTTGTCCTGCCCTACTAGGTTGGGGAAGTTCTCCTGGATGATATCCTGAAGAGCGTTTTCCAACTTGGTTCCATTTTCCCCCTCACTTTCAGGCACCCCAATCAGACGTAGATTTGGTCTGTTTACATAATCCCATACTTCTTGCAGGCTTTGTTCATTTCTTTTTCTTCTTTTTTCTTTTGGTTTCTCTTCTCGCTTCATTTCATTCATTTGATCCTCAATCGCTGATACTCTTTCTTCCAGTTGATCGAGTTGGTTACTCAAACTTGTGCATTTGTCACGTATTTCTCGTGTCATGGTTTTCATCTCTTTCATTTTGTTTATGACCTTCTTTGCATTAATTACCCTAGCTATCAACTCTTCCACTTTTTTTTTTTTTTTTGAGACGGAGTCTCGCTCTGTCGCCCAGGCTGGAGTGCAGTGGCCGGATCTCAGCTCACTGCAAGCTCTGCCTCCCGGGTTCACGCCATTCTCCTGCCTCAGCCTCCCGAGTAGCTGGGACTACAGGCG
>NC_037689.1:87140093-87179295 GCF_003255815.1 Theropithecus gelada | reverse complement strand
TTTCTTTTTTTTTTTTTTGAGACGGAGTCTCGCTCTGTCGCCCAGGCTGGAGTGCAGTGGCCGGATCTCAGCTCACTGCAAGCTCCGCCTCCCGGGTTCACGCCATTCTCCTGCCTCAGCCTCCCGAGTAGCTGGGACTGCAGGCGCCCGCCACCGCGCCCGGCTAGTTTTTTGTATTTTTTAGTAGAGACGGGGTTTCACCGTGTTAGCCAGGATGGTCTCGATCTCCTGACCTCGTGATCCGCCCGTCTCGGCCTCCCAAAGTGCTGGGATTACAGGCTTGAGCCACCGCGCCCGGCTCTTCCACTTTTTTTCAAGATTTTTAGTTTCTTTGCGCTGGGTACGTAATTCCTCCTTTAGCTCTGAGAATTTTGATGGACTGAAGCCTTCTTCTCTCATCTCGTCAAAGTCATTCTCCATCCAGCTTTGATCCGTTGCTGGCGATGAGTTGTGCTTCTTTTTGGGGGGGATGCGCTCTTATTTTTTGAATTTCCAGCTTTTCTGCCCTGCTTTTTCCCCATCTTTGTGGTTTTATCTCCCTCTGGTCTTTGATGATGGTGACGTACTCATGTGGTTTTTGTGTAGGTGTCCTTCCTGTTTGAAAGTTTTCCTTCTAACAGTCAAGACTCTCAGCTGTAGGTCTGTTGGAGATTGCTTGAGGTCCACTGCAGACCCTGTTTGCCTGAGTATCAGCAGTAGAGGTTGCGGAAGATAGAATATTGCTGAACAGTGAGTGTACCTGTCTGATTCTTGCTTTGGAAGCTTCCTCTCAGGGGTGTACTCCACCCTGTGAGGTGTGGGGTGTCAGACTGCCCCTAGTGGGGGATGTCTCCCAGTTAGGCTACTCAGCGGTCAGGGACCCACTTGAGCAGGCAGTCTGTCCCTTCTCAGATCACAACCTCCGTGTTGGGAGATCCACTGCTCTCTTCAAAGCTGTCAGAGTCGTTTGCATCTGCAGAGATTTCTGCTGCTTTTGTTATTGTTTAGGTGTGCCCTGTCCCCAGAGGGGGAGTCTACAGAGACAGGCAGGTTTCCTTGAGCTGCTGTGAGCTCTACCCAGTTCGAGCTTCTCAGTGGCTTTGTTTATGTACTTAAGTGTCAGCAATGGGGGGCGCCCCTCCCCCAGCCTGGCTGCTGCCTTGCGCTTAGATTGCAGACTGCTGTGCTAGCAATGAGGGAGGCTCCGTGGGTGTGGGACCCTCCCGGCCAGGTGTGGGATATACTCTCCTGTTGTGCCCGTTTGCTTAAAGCGCAATATTGGGGTGAGAGGTACCCGATTTTCCAGGTGTTGTGTGTCTCCATTCCCCTGGCTAGGAAAAGGGATTCCCTTCCCCCTTGCGCTTCCCAGGTGAGGCGATGCCTGGCCCTGCTTCAGCTCTTGCTGGTCCGGCTGCAGCAGCTGACCAGCACCGATTGTCTGGCACTCCCTAGTGAGATGAACCCAGTACCTCAGTTGAAAATGCCGAAATCACCGGTGTTCTGTGTGGCTCGCGCTGGGAGTTGGAGACTGGAGCTGTTCCTATTTGGCCATCTTGCTCTGCCCAGCTCTTTTTTTTTTTATATTATCTATTTTATTTATTTCCATTCTAGTCTGCTTTTCAAATTTGGTTTGATATCTTTCGAGTTTCTTAAGATGAAAATTTAAATTATTCGTTTCAAACATTTACTCTTTTAAAATATAGATGTAGCTATAAATTTTCCTCTAAGGACTACTTTTTTTTTCTTTCTGTTCTTCAGATTGCATAATCTGTATCTTCAGGTTAGATAATTCTTTTATTCTGCTTACTCCAATCTACTGTTGAGCACTGCTATTGAGTTTTGTATTTTGGTTACTGTGCTTATCAATTCTAGAGTTTTATTCAGTTCACTTTAAAAAGTGTTTTATATGACTTTATTAAGATACAATTCACATTTCATACAATTCACCAATTAAAATGAGTAGTTATGTGTATATTCACGGATGTGTGAAACCATCAATACAGTCAATTTAGAAAGAATTTTATTGTTTCACAGCATGATTCAACCTTTGTATATATAATCCTAAAAAGCCACTAACCTACTTTCTTTCTATGAATTGTCTGTTTTGGATAGTTAACGTAAATAGAATCATAATATGAAGTATTTTGTGACTAGTTTTTTTCACTTAGCATTTTTTTTCAAAGTTTATCCATATTGTAGTATATATTAGCACTTTATTTGTTGTTATGGCTAAATAATATTCCACCATATGTATATATTCAAATTGTTAATCCGTTCATTCATTGATGGGCAATTGTGTTTTTTTTACACTTTTTGACTATTATGAAGAATATTGCTGTAAACATTCATGTACAAGTATCATGGACATTTTTTTACATTTCTCTTTGGTATGTACCTAGAAGTGAAATTGGTAGGTCATATGGCATGTGTATATGTGTTAAAGAAACTGCCAGACTGTTTTCCAAAGTAGCTCCACCATTTTACTTTCCCACCAGAAGTGTATGAGAGATTGAGTTTCTCCACATTCTCACCAACATTTATTACTGTTACTCATTTTGATTGTAGTCATCCTAGTGGATATGAAATGGCATTTCACTATGGCTTTGAATTATATTTCCTTGATGACTAATAATGTTGAACATGTTTTCATGCACTTGTTGGATATGTGTATATCTTACTTGAAGAAACGCTTATTCAGATTATTTTTCCAGATTAATAGGATATTTGTGTTTCTATTAATTGAGTTGCAAGTGATTTTCATAAACCTTAGATACAGTTTTCTTATAAGATTTATAATTAGCAAGTATTTTTGCCATTCTATGGGTTGTGTTTTCACTTTCTTGATGGTGTTCTTTTAAACACAAAATTTTTAATTTTGATGAATTTTAATTTGTTTATTTCTCTTGTTATTCACACTTCTGGTATAATAGCTAGGAACTGTTTTACAAATCTAAAGTCATAAATATTTGCCCCTATTTCTTCTTCTCAGAGGTTGATAGTTTTAGCTCTTTCATTTAGGTAGTTAGTTCATCAATTTTGAGTTAATTTTTCATGTAAAATGTGAGATAAGAGTTCAAATTCATTATTTTAGATGTGGCTATGCAGTTCTCCCAGCACATTTTGCTGAAAGAACAATGTTTTCCCCATTGCATAGTATTGACACCTTTGTTGAAAATTAGTTTGCCGTAGATATATGGGTTTTGTCAGACTCTTAATTACATTTCATTAATCTTTATGTCTAATTTTGTGCAAGCACCACACTGTCTTGTTTATCATTGCATTGTAGTAAGATTTGAAATCAAAAAGTACAAGTCCTTCAACTTGGTTCTTTCTTTTCTTTTCTTTTTTAAATTATACTTTACGTTCTTGGTTACATGTACAGAAATGCAGTTTTGTTACATAGATATACATGTGCCCTAGTGGTTTGCTGCACCCATCAACCCATCACCCACATTAGGTATTTGTCCTAATGTTATCCCTCTGCTACCTCCTCACCCTCTGACAGGCCTTGGTGTGTGATGTTCCCATCCCTGTGTCCATGTGTTCTCATTGTTCAATTCCCACCTATGAGTGAGAACATGCGGTGTTTGGTTTTCTAATCTTCTGATAGTTGGCTGACAATGATAGTTTCCAGCTTCATCCACGTCCCTGCAAAGGACATGAACTCATCCTTTCTTATGGCTGCATAGTATTCCATGGTGTATATGTGCAACATTTTCTTAATCCAATGTGTCACTGATGGACATTTGGGTTCATTCCAAGTCTTTGCTCTTGTGGATAGTGCCACAATAAACATACGTGTGCATGTGTCTTTATAGTAGAATGATTTATAATCCTTTGGGTATATACCTAGTAATGGGATTGCTGGGTCAAATGATATTTCCAGTTCTAGATCCTTGAGGAATCACCACACTGTCTTCCACAATGGTTGAACTAATTTACACTCCCACCAACAGTGTAAAAGCATTCCTATTTTTCCACAACCTCTGAAGCATCTGTTGTTTCCTGACTTTTTAATGATCACCATTCTAACTGGTGTGAGATGATATCTCATTGTGGTTTTGATTTGCATTTCTCTAATGACCCGTGATGACGAGCATTTTTTCATATGCCTGTTGGTTACATAAATGTCCTCTTTGGGGAAGTGTCTGTTCATATCCTTTGCCCAGTTTTTGATAGGGTTGTTTGCTTTTTTCTAGTAAATTTGTTTACGTTCTTTGTACATTCTTGATATTAGCCCTTTGTCAGATGGATAAATTGCAAAAATTTTCTCCCATTCTGTAGGTTGCCTGTTCACTCTGATGATGGTTTCTTTTGTTGAGCAGAAGCTCTTTAGTTTAATTAGATTCCATTTGTCAATTTTGACTTTTGTTGCCATTGCTTTTGGTGTTTTAGTCATGAAGTCTTTGCTCATGCCTCTGTCCTGAATGGTATTGCCCAGGTTTTCTTCTAGGGTTTTTATGGTCCTGGGTCTTATATTTAAGTCTTTGATCCATCTTGAGTTGATTTTTGTAAAAGGCATAAGAAAGGGGCCCAATTTCAGTTTTCTGCATGTGGCTAGCCAGTTTTCCCAGCACCATTTATTAAATAGGAAATTTTTTCCCCATTGCTTGTTATTGTCAGGTTTGTCAAAGATCAGAAGATTGTAACTGTGTGGTGTTATTTCTGAGACCTCTGTTCTGTTCCATTGGTCTATATATCTGTTTTGGTATGAATACCATGCTGTTTTGGTTGCTGTAGCCTTGTAGTATAGTTTGAAGTAAGGTAGAGTGATGCCTCCAGCTTTGTACTTCTTGCTCAGGAATGTCTTGTCTATGTGGGCTCTTTATTGGTTCCCTGTGAAGCTTAAAGTAGTTGTTTCCAGTTCTGTGAAGAAAGTCCGTGATAGCTTGATGGGGATAGCATTGAACCTGAAAATTACTTTGGGCAGTATGGACATTTTCATGATATGGATTCTTCCTATCCATGAGCATGGAATGTTTTCCCGTTTCTGTCCTCTCTTATTTCCTTGAGAAGTGGTGTGTAGTGCTCCTTGAAGAAGTCCTTCACATCCCTTGTAAGTTCTCTTCCTATGTATTTTATTATCTTTGTAGAAATTGTGAATGGGAGTTCACTCATGATTTGGCTCTCTGTTTGTCTGTTATTGGTGTATAGGAATACTTGTGATTTTTACAGATCGATTTTGTATCCTGAGACTTTGCTGAAGTTGCTTATCAGCTTAAGGAGGTTTGGGGCTGAGAGGATGAGGTTTTCTAAATATACAATATTCTTTTTTCTCTAATCTTGTCTTCTCTCCTTATTTCATTAAGTTGATCTTCAATCTCTGATATACTTTCTTTCGCTTGATCATTTCAGCTATTCATACTTGTGTATTCACGAAGTTCTCGTGCTGTGTTTTTCAGCTCCATCAGGTCATTTATGTTCTTTTCCACATTGGTTATTCTAGTTAGCAATTCAACTAACGTTTTTTCAAGGTTCTTAGCTCCCTTGCATTGGGTTAGAACATGCTCCTTTAGCTTGAAGTTGTTTATTACCCGCCTTCTGAAGCCTACTTCTGTCAGTTGGTCAAACTTATTCTCCAGCCTGTTTTGTTCACTTGCTGGTGAGGAATTATGATCCTTTGGAGAAGGAGATTCATTCTGGTTTTTGGAGTTTTCAGCCTTTTTGCACTGTTTTTTTTTTCCCCATCTTTGTGGGTTTATCTATCTTTGGTCTTTGATGTTGGTGACCTTCGGATGGGGTCTTTGAGTGGAAGTGTTAATCCTTTCTGTTTTTTTTTTTTTTTTTTTTCCTAATAGTCAGGCCCCTCTCCTGCCAGTCTGCTGGAGTTTGCTGGACGTCCACTCCAGACCTTGTTTGCCTGGATATCACCAGCGGAGGCTGCAGAGCAGTAAAGATTGATGCCTTTTTTTTTCTTCTGGAAGCTTCAACACAGCAAGGCACCTGCCAGATGCCAGACAGAGCTCTCCTGTATGAGGTGTATGTTGGCCCCAACTGGGAGGTGTATCCCAGTCAGTATACATAGGGTTCAGGGACCCACTTGAGGAAGCAGATGTACCCTTATCAGAGCTCTAACACTGTGCTGGGAAGTCCACTGCTCTCCTCAGAGTCATCAGGAGAGGACGTTAAAGTTTGCTATAAGCCCCTGACAGGGGCAGCTGCCTTTTTTACAGAGATGTCCTGTCCAGAGAAGAACAATCTGGCAGTCTGGCCACAGCAGCCTTGCTGAGCTACAGTGGGCTCCACCCAGTTCCAACTTCCCAGCAGCTTCCTTTACACTGTGATGGTAAAACCACCTACTGAAGCCTCAACAATGGTGGATGCCCCTCCCCCCACCAAGCTGGACCATTCCAGGTGGATCTCAGATTGCTGCTGTGCTACCAGTGAGAATTTCAAGCTAGCAGATTTTAGTTTCCTGGGCTTTGTTGGGTAGGACCCTCTGAGCCAGACCACTTGGCTCCCTGGCTTCAGCCCCCCTTTTCAGTGGAGTGAATGGTTCTGCCTCACTGGTGTTCCAGGCATCACTGTGTTATGGAAAAAGAAAAAGCTCCTGCAACTAATTCAGTGTCTGCCCAATTGGCCACCCAGTTTTGTACTTGAAACCCAGGGCCCTGGTGGGGTAGTCACCAGAGGTAATCTCTTGGTTTGTGGGTTGCGAAGACCGTGGGACAAGCGCAGTATCTGTGCTGTAGTTCCTCAGGCTTAGACCCTCATGGCTTCTCTTGGGTAGGGGGAAAAATTCCCCGACCCCTTGTGCTTCCCAGGTGAGGTGACTTCCCACCCTGCTTCAGCTCACCTTCCGCGGGCTGCACCCACTGTCCAACCAGTCCTGAGAGATGAACCGGGTACCTCAGTTGGAAATGCAGAAGTTACCCACCTTCTTCGTTGATCTTGCTGGGAGCTGCAGGCTCCTGCTGTTCCTATTCAGCCATCTTGAATCTCCTTCACCTGGTTCTTTATTTTCAAGATTGTTTCAGCTATTCTGAGTTCCTTGCAATTTTTTTAATAAAATTTAGACTCAGCTTATCCATTTTTGCAGAGAAATAAGCTGGAATTCTGACACTGATTATAGATCAGTGTGGCAAATAATGGCATCATAACAATGTTACATCTTTCTATCTATAAACATATATATATATATTTCATTTATTTAGGTCTTCTTTAATTTATTTTAACATTTTGTAGTTTTTAGTAGACCACATTTTTCATTTGATTTGTTAGGTTTATTGCCAAGAAGTCTATATTTTTTTGCTGTTACAAATGGAGCTGTTTTGTTTATTTTATTCTTGAAATGTTCATTGCAAGTGTATAGAATTACAATTGACATTTGCATATTTATCTTATATTCTGTAATTTTGCTAAAGTATTTTTAGTAGTACTAACAGTTTTTAGTGGATTCCTTAGAATTTTTGTATAAAAATTTTATCATCTCTTAGTAAAGATTGTTTTATTTCTTTCTTTTCAATTTGAATGCTTTTTATTTATTTATCTTGCTTCTTTGCCCTGGATGAAACACATTCAGTACAGTATTAAATTAGAAGTAGTAAGACAATGCACCCTGGTGTTGTTACTGATCTTAAGGGTAAGATATCTAGTCACCATAGAATATAATGTTAGCTATGAATTTTTCATAGATGCCTGTTATCAGGTTGAGGAAATTTTCTTCTGCTCCTAGTTTATTGAATATTTCTATCACAAAAGAGTGTTGGATTTTTCTCTGAATGCTGTTCTGCCTCTACTGAGATTATTATGTAATTTTGGATTTTATTCTACTAATATAATGCATTACATTAGGTGGTTTACAGATGTTGAAACAATTTTGCATTTCTGAGATAAATTTTATTAGGTTATGCTGCCTAATTCTTTTTATGTGTTTCTGAATTCAGTTTGCTAGTGAATTTTATATTGTACTTATTCTACTTCTAAACTCTATAAATCTTTAAATACAACCTTTAAATATTTTTTGCTTTGATATTTTCTGTATGAGACATTGTCACCATAATTTCTTTTCATTTTTAAGCATATTTTTAGTTAGTTAATTAGATATACTTATTACAACTTTTTTGATTTTTTAATCTACTATGTCTGTCATCTACGCACATTCAAAGAAAATTCTATTGCTTTCATTTTTGTGTACAAGACACTATTTTTAACAATGTTTTTGTGTGTCTTTTTTTTTGTTGTTGTTTAGACGTGGACATATGAGATAGTATATTTAACCAATTCTAGATACTGACCTCATTTTTTCTTTCCCTCAACCCCGATGGTTGGTTCTGCTGTGTGTTTATTTGTTTAGTGACTTAGCTTTTGAGTCAGTTACATGTATACTTTTTACCATTGGATGTGTGTTTGTTGCCTAGAATCCTCTATTACAGTTCACAAAGTAAGCAAAGTAAGGTAGGAGAAATATTTTGGGCCCCAAGGTTTGCAGCCTACTTGCTATAGTTTGGATTTTTGTCACACTAAACTTCATGGTAAAATTTGATCCCTAACATTGAGGGTGGAGTCTAATGAGAGGTGTTTGGGTCATGAGAGTGGATCCCTCATTAATAGATTAATGCCCTCCCTAGGGGAGTATGAATGAGTTATCACTCTATTATTTTCTATGAGAGCTGCTTGTTAGAATGAGCTTTGAATTCCCTTTTCCACTTGCTTCCTCTCTTACCATGAGTTCTATGCACATGCCAGCTCTGGTTTACCTTTCACCATAAGTGAAAGAAGCCTGAGGCCCTCACCAGATGCGCAACCTTTTATACAGCAGAATTATGTAAAAAGATAAATACTTTTTCTATATAAATTCCCCAACTTCAGGTATTTCTTTATGGCAACACTAACAGTACTAAGACACTACTGCACCTAGGGTAGATGTTTCATTTTATAAGTAAAGACTGAACAGGAGAAGAGAAACCTGATCCCCTTAACCACATTTAACAGATTGCTGGTGACACAGGGCTTCAGGGAGGCTGAGAAATGCTAATGATTGCCTGCCCCTTCCAGTGTGAAACTATAGTCTCATACTGGAAACTCAGAGGAGAGAGAAACTTCACCTTCTTGACAGCACGTACTGAGAGTAGAGTGTCCAAGGTATATCTTTTGTAAAACACAGATAGGATGGAGAAATGGAGGTGAATGGGTTCATAACAGGTTTTTGTTCAAATGCTAGATGTTTGGTCTTAGGAAACTTAGTACATTTCTTTGAATGCACATTTCTTCATTTCCTTTTTGTTCTCAGGACTATTTCCAAGGACTTTATATGGTAGATTTTTAAAAAATTATTTTCACCTGTTAAATTATTGTTTTGCTAGGGAGAGGGCACACAACTCCCCACTATATCATTCCAGAAGCCCTCTTAAACAATATACAAAAAGTTTATTTTGTAAAATATGTTTTTATACAAATATAAAAGTTCTACTTTTATACCTTTATATTGGCATTTCTGCAAACGTCTCTCAAACACCCTAATGCTGATTTTACTCTACAAGTAAAATAACTTGTTAAACTTTATATAAAGTCAATACATACATAATATATTGTTTTAATGGACTTGCTTTTTCTACACAACATTGTTATTATTATTTGTTCATGTTGTTGCACATAACTAGTACATTAATTTTCAGAGTTGTTCATGTAAAAATCAAATATATCTCTCTGATATTTAGTGCAATTAAACTCCTTAATGTTTGCCACCTGAAACAATTGAAAATAAACGATATGGCCTTTCTTTGTGTTCTTTATTTGATGGACAAGTCTTTACCACAACAAGAATGAGATGACTTATGAAGAACCCTGAGTTATTTATATAATCTATTGAACTTAGAAGAGAAGTCTAAAATTTGTTGCATAATTTCTACTTTTTAGTACCACATGAGCAATTTTCCACTCCACGCCCTTCTCCTTTTAAAAAATGCCTGCTATCCACAACCATTACTTAAGCAAACCACTACTGTGAGATATTGACATATTAAGACTTCTTGCCTTCTTGTGGAAAATAACTTACTAGTGCTTCCTCCTAGGTTCCTATTTCCAACAGAACCTAGCTCTTTGAAAGCTGACCAATAATCACTTTAGTCTGGGATTTACCAGTACAACCTGGCATTTCTGCAGACTTCTCTCAAACACCCTAATACTGATTTTTATTTGAATTCCTAATTCTAATTTTACAGTTTGTAAAAACTTAGACGTGTACATGTTGATTTTTTTAAGTTAAGATACCGTATAAACTGATTTTGAGCATATTCCTCCAATATATCTACTTTTAAATGTAAATTACAATCCTCACTTAAAACAACAGTGAGCAATACAACAAAATTGAACCTTTCAATACTCCTCTTCCCACATAGACATCAATTCAAACAACTATTCACACGTGAAAATACCTCCACAAGAACTAAGAAAACCAGGTGAAAGAATATAGTATCTACGTATAGCACAGAAATAAGAAAAGATGCATTGAAGAAAGAAGGAATCATAGTTTTATACTGCACATATCATCCTTCATGCAAATTCCAGGCAACACAACATTGAGAGAGATATCATTTGCTTAGGAGGACTTTGCCTCAGACCTGCAAACCCAGTATAACCTAGGACTATGCATACCTATATAGCCCCAGACACGAGGCTGTCACCATCTACATTAGTGCATTCTCATGGTGCTGTTAAGAAATACCTAAGCTTGGGTAATTTATAAAGAAAGAGATTTAATTGACTCATAGTTCTTCATGGCTTGGGAGGCTTCAGGAAATTTACAATCATGGCAGAAGGCACCTCTTAACATGGCAGCAGCATGACAGCAGGAGGGAGAATGAGAGTGAGAATGAGAGTGCCAGCAGGGAAATGTCAGACACTTATAAAACCATCAGATTTCATGAGAACTAGTTGATTATTAATAGAACATCATGAGGGAAACTTCCCCTACGTTTCAATGACCTCCCACTAGGTTACTCCCACAGCATGCGGGGATTATGGGATAACAATTCAAAATGAGAGTTTGGTGGGGACGCAAAGCCTAACTATACCATTTCACTCCCAGCCCCTCCCAAATCTCATGTCCTCCCATTTCAAAACCAATCATGCCTTCCCAACGGTCCTCCAAAAACTTAACTTATTTCAGCATTAACTCAAAGTCCACAGTCAAAACTCTCATCTGAGACAAAGCCAGTCTCTTCTATCTATGAGCCTGTAAAATCCTAAGCAAGTTAGTTACTTCCTAGATACAATGTGGGTACAAGCATTGGATAAATACACTTACTCCAAATGGGAGAACTCTGCCCCCCAAAAATGGTGCTATAGGCTGCATGCAAATCTGAAATCCAATAGGATTGTCATTGAACATCAAAGTTCTACAATAATCTCTTTTGACTCCACGTCTCATATCCAGGTCATGCTGATGCAAAAAGAGGGCTTCCATGGCCTTGGGCAGCTCCACCCCTGCGGCTTTGCAGGGTAGAGCCTCCTTCTCAGCTGCTTTTCTGTGCTGACGTTGAGTTTCTGTGGCTTTTTCAGGTACACTACAAGGTGTCCGTGGATCTATCATTCCAGGTTCTGGAGGACAGTGACCCTCTCCTCACATCTCCACTAGGCAGTGCCCCAGTGGAGGCTCTGTGTGAGATTCCAATCCTACATTTCCCTTCTGCACTGCCTTAGCAGAGGTTCTTCATGAGGACTCCACACCTGCAGCAAACATCTGCCTGGATATCTAGGCATTTGAGGCCAGAGGTCTCCTTGAGGAAGGACAGGGGAAAGATTATCAGACTGGGTCTTCAGGCCTGCCCTGAAACTAGGCTGGATTCTGCATCCCCATGTTCCAGGCCTGCTTGGCAAACTTGATTTCTGGGTTGCCCCACCTAATATTAGCTAATACCAGCATCACTGCCTGGCTGACCCAAGTGGCCCTGTGCTCTGGACTGCTTCCAAAACCAGGCTGCTTCTCACAAAACTGGGCATTGTGCATGCCCAACACCAGGCTGGTAACCATCATCCCTCGTCATCAGTATGGCCCTCAAGCATCCAGCCTCCAGTCAAGCCCCCAAAATGCAGACTCCAGGTCCACAGAGCTTCAAGCCAGCCCCTGTGGTACCAGGCTTCAGACCCACCACTGTGCCAGGTTGGCATTTTGACCTCCAGCACCAAACAGGCATCTATGGAAACAGGCCATGGCCTATCCAGTGTAGGACTGATTCTTGTAGTTGCATCTTCCAGGCTAGCACCATGCTCCAGCAGACTCAATGTTCAACTCCGCTTCAGCAGACCCAAGATCTGGTTCTGTTAGTAGACCCCAACATTAGACTGGCCTCCACAAATCCAAGCTTCGGGACTACCTTAGTGTACCCAGTACCCATGCTAGCCCCAGAGGCTCTCTGACCCAGGTCAGATCTCATGAAACTAGCCTCTAGGCCAGCATCTGCACAACCAGCCTCCAGGCTGACACTAGTGGACAAGACTCCAGGCTAAACCCCAAAGTCTTGGGCTCCAGGCTAGCTCCAGTAGCTCAAGGCACCAGGTCATCACCCATGATCCTAGGTGCCAGAGTAGTCCCCATGGACCCAGACAAATGTGCCCACCCAGATACTGTGGACACAGACTCTAACACCACCTCTTCAGACCCAGTCTGCAGACCAGACCTCACGTGCCCAGCACCCACACCCACCTCCATGGAATAAGGTTCAATGCTCGACTCAGTGCCAGGCCAGTCCTTATGGACTCAGGCTCCAAGCCTATGCCAGTTGTTTCAGGCACTAAGCTCATCTCAGGACCTTGCCAGAGCCTGCAGACTCAAGCTCAGGACCCAGTCCAGTGACAGGTTCACCTTGATGAACCTAGGTTTCAGGCTGGCTCATACAGATATGGGCTCCAAAGCCTCTCATGTTGATTCAGGCTTTAGGCCTATCTCTGAAGATTGAATTAGCAGGTTCACCCTAGTAAGTCTAAGCTTCAAGCCAAACCCTAAAGACACAGGTATCGTGATTGCACACATGCTGAATCAGGCACAAGGTCAGCCTGCCTGGGGATTTCAGCACCAAATCCACCCTTGGATTATGCCAAATGGCCTGTCTGGAACCTGAACAGCTAACTGGTGAAGAATTCTGCAAACAAAGCCAGTCTTCAAAGACTGGTATAAATCCATACTTTTTCAAATGCACTAACATCAATCTAAGACTACAAGAAACATGAACAACCAAAGAGACACAACAGCATCAAAAAGAACACAATAGTATTCTAGTAACAGAACCAGAGGAAATAAAGATATACAAACTATCTGAAAAGTAATTTAAAATAAATTATTCTTAAGGAAGTTCAGTGAATTTCAAGGAAATACAAATAAATAAGTTAATTAAGTAAGGAAAACAATAAATGACTAAAATGAGAAATTTAAACTAAAGATTCAAATTCTACAAAAAACCCCAGAAATTCTGAAGCTGAAAACTATGATGAACAAAATGAAAAATGCAATAGAGAATGCCAGTAGAGTTGATCAAAGTCACTAGAATTAATCAAGCATAAGAAAGATCTGTGAGGACGGTTGTGCTTGATCATGCCTGTAATTCTATGGCTTAGGGAGGCCGAGGTAGGCAGATCATGAGTCCAGGAGGTTAAGACCAGCCTGGGCAACATGGCACAATCCCATCTTTTCAAAAACAAACAAACAAACAAACAAAACACAAAACTTAGCTGGGTGTGGTGGTACATGCCTATAGCTCCAGCTACTCAGGAGTTGAGGAAGGAGGATTGCTTAAGCCTAGAAGGTGGAGGTTGCTGGGAGCTGAGATCATGCCACTGCACTCCAGACTGGGTAACAGAGAAATACCTTGCAAAAAAAAAAAAAAAAAAAATATATATATATATATATATATATATATACACACACACACACACACACACATACACACACACATATGGGAAATCAAAGACAGGTTTTTAAAAAATGTATAAACAGAGAAGAAAAGAATTAAAAGTAACTGTATTAGTCAGGGTTCTCTAAAGGGATAGAACAAGTAGGATATATGTATATATATAAGAAAGTTTATTAAGGAGAATTGACTCATAGAATCACAAGATAAAGTCCCTGGATAGGAAGTCTGCAAGCTGAGGAACAAGGAAGCCAGTAGTGGATCAGTCTGAGTTCGAAAACCTCAGAAGTAAGGAAGCCTACAGTGCAGTCTTCAGTCTGTGGCTGAAGGCCAGAGATTCCCTGGCAAACCACTAGTGTAAATCCAAGAGTCCAAATGCTGGAGAACTTGGAGTCTGGTATTCAAGGGCAGGAAGTATTTAGCATGGGAGAAAGATGAAGACCAGAAGACTCAGCAGGCCTGCTCATTCCACATTTTTCTGCCTGCTTTTTCTAGCTGCTCTGGCAGCCTAGGGGACGGTGCCCACCCAGGTTAAGAGTGGGACTATCTCTAGCAGTCCACTGACTCAAATGTTAATTTTCTCTAGCAACACCCTCACAGACACACCCAGAATCAATACATTGAATCCTTCAATCCAATCAAGCTGACACTTAATATTAACCATCACAAGTCAAATCCTCATAAAATTGAACCCATATACATATCCAAATAAAGACAATAATAACATCACAATTACACCTAACATAATACAGCTATCCTTTGTACAACAGGAAGCATGCTAATCCTTAACTTAAATGCTATTGCATGAAGTTAACAACACTGAAACGCTGATATTGAGTCACTAAATCTTATGTCACATGGCAAAGGAAAAAAAGAAAACAAAGATATTTTCTCAGTACATGTGTATACAAGCACAAGCATATTATTAACTAAATAAGCAGGAAATATTCATGATAATTGGAGTTCTCATTGCTGCCACGGCTCATTTGGTTGTAGTTGGTATGGATAACTACCTTTTTTTATCACCCATTCTGTATTCCCTTTGCCTTTAGCAAGCTGCTCAGCTGGTCATTATTTTTTACCTGGTGGAATGACTCAAACGTTCATTCTTGGAGGGTCCAGGTAATTTGTAGTCCTGCCTGGATTGGGCTGCTGTAATTTCTCGTTGACCTTAATTACAGGACATGGTAATATTAAGAGATGCCCTAAGGGATCTCCTGTAGTCCACACATACACTTCCTTACCTCCATTGTGGAGTAGTAGACTGATTTCATCTTGATAGTCTGGGTCAGTCACCCCAAACAACACTGTAACTCCCTTCTTAGCCTGTTGACTCAGAGGTAGGAAAAACCCAAAGTGGTCAGGTGGCAATCTTAACTTCCACTTTAATAGAATTATTGATGTGTCTTCTGATGGCAGCATTCCTCCCTCTGGAACTAAGACCTCTAGGCCAGCAGAACATAACGTCTTGGAAACAGGAAGCAAATTTTTGCTAGTGGGTCACTAAGGTTGGTGGTGAGTGGTGCTACTTTCGATTCAACACTTTGATTCCTATACCCTTAAATCCTGGCTATGAGAGAAACAGTACTGTATATTGGATGTTGATTCAGAGCATACACAGCCCTCTAGAGGACTTGGCCTCATCCCTGCAAAGTACTGTCACCTAGTTGGCTGTGTAACTGTGACTTCCAAAGGGCATTCAATCCAGTTGATACAAGATGATGGGAAACATGGTAAGACCAATGAATTCCGTGAGCATGAACCCACTGCTGCACTTCTTTAGCTCTAATGTGAATGTCTTGAGGTGTCAGAGGCAGTGCTGTGGAATACCATGATGGTGGATAAGGCATTCCTTGAGTCCACAGATGGTAGTTGTGGCAGAAGCATTGCATGCAGGATAGGCAAACCCATATCCAGAGTAAGTGTCTGTTCTAGTGAGGACAAACTGCTGCCCTTTCCATGATGAAAGAGCTTGTACAGCAGCCTGGACCTCTTTCAGAGGCCTCTCCTGTTCTGGACCCTACTCAAAACTGGCAGTCTTTTGGGTAATTTGATAAATGGCTGGAGTAACACATCCAAATCAGGAATGTGTTGTCTCCAAAATCCAAATAGGCCCACTAGGTGTTATACCTCTTTCTTGGTTGTAAGAAGGGCCAAATGCAGCAACTTATCCTTCACCTTAGAAAGAATATCTCAATAGTTCCCACATCACTGGGCCTCTAGAAATTTTACTGAGGTAGAAGGTCTCTGAATTTTAGTTGAATTTATTTCCCATCCCCTGAGACACAAATATGTCACCAATTAGTCCAGTATGTTTTCTACTTCTCACTCATTGTGTCCAATCATCATAATGTTATCAAGTTAATGGATCAGTGTGATATCTTATGGAAGGAAAAAGCGATCAAAATATCTGTGATCAAGATTATGACACATAGCTGGAGAGTTGATATATTCCTAAGGTAGGACAGTGAAGGTATATTGCTGGCCTTGCCAACTGAATTCAAATTGTTTCCGATGGGCCTTGTGGACAGAAAGTTAAAAAAAAAAAGACATTTGCCAAATCAATGGCTGCATACCTGGCACCAGAAGATGTGTTAATTTACTCAAGCAACAAAACTACATGTGGTACAGCAGCTGCAATTGGAGTCACCACTGGGTTAAGCTTACAATAATCCACTATCATTCTCCAAGATCCATCTCTCTTCTTCACAGGCCAAATAAGAGAGTTGAATGGGGATGTTATGGTAATCACCACTCCTGCGTCCTTCAAGTCCTTGATGGTGATACTAGTCTTCAAAATCCCTTGAGGGGATGTGATACTGTTTTTGATTTACTATTTTCCTAGGTAGAGTTTTGATTTACTATTTTCCTCATGGCTTCCATTTGGCCTTTTCCACCATAATAGCCCTCACCCTACCAGTCAGGGAGCCAATGTGGGGATTCTGCCAGCTTCTAAGTATGTCAATGCCAATTATGCATTCTTGCACAGGGAAAATGACCACAGGATGTGTCCAGGGATCCACTGTAAGTCAGACCTGAGCAAAAACTCCATTAATTACCTAACCTCTATTATCCCCTACTTTAACTGGAGGGCCACAATGATGTTTCGGGCTCTTGGAATTAACATCAGCTCAGAGCCAGTGTCCAGTAGTCCCCAAAAGGTCTGATCATTCCCTTTGTTCCAATGCACAGTTACCCTGGTAAAAGGCTGGAGGTCTCCTTGGGGAAGGATGGGATAAAGATTAACAGTATTTGTCAGTGGTGAAGTGGGGTCCTTTTTCAAGGAGAACAAGCCTCCCTTTCACTCAAGGGGTTCTGGGTCTGTAAACTGATTCAAGTCTGGAAACTGATTGAGGGGCCACAATTTTCTATTTTAATAATTCATATTAGTCATTTGTCCACTCTACCTGGAAGTTTTCTGCTTATGCAAGTTAAGTAAGAATGCCGTAGGCTTCCTATCAATTTCACTTCTAGGAATACCATGATTAATTAGCCAATGACAGAGCTCTACACAATACAGACTATTCTGATTGCTCCTTTGCCTCTGCTGTCTATTATGGTAACTATGTCCACCTTGCTTCTGATGGTTGAATGCCACCACTTGGACCCTGACAACTCAGGACTCAATTATTCCCATCACATTTAAATTTTGTATTTGAGTGACTGCAGTTCTCACTGTAAGATCTGACATACAGATCCTGTGCACCTGTGGCACAGGGATCACCTTGACACTTTCATCCCGAGCAGAGAGGTTGTGCCTTACTTTGGTAGAGTAGCTTTCACATATCTTTGGCATGTGGAACAGCCAGGCATCTCTGTCCCCAGTGGGAAAGCTGCATGTGACGCTTGCACATTCACAGAATAGCCCAGCACCCCTACCCTCAATAGGGTAACCACAGCTGACCTGGTGGAACATCCACACATTCTTGCAGCCTAAGCCACTAGTGGATTTGTAAGCATTGCTAAAATTGACTACAGATGAAGAAACTGCACAGGGACTACACTACTGCATTCATCCAGAAACAAAGCCAACATGCTCTACATAATTGACTCCCTAGGACACATCTTTAGGTGATTTTTTTTATTATAACAACTCTATAAAATTGGAATAGGTGGCCATTTCATCACATGCATAGATTATCAATGCAGAGACACACAAAATATTAAAAAGCAAGAAAATATAGCACTACCAAGGGAATACAATAACTCTCCAGAAACAGACCCTATAAAATGAAAATTTATGGGTTTCTTGAAAAGGAATTTAAAATAATGATCTTAAGGAAACTCATTGAAATACAAGAGAATAAAGATAGACAATTCAATAAAATTGGGAAAACAATTTATTAGCTGAATGAGATATTTGAAAAAGAGAGCGAGATCTCATTAAGGAAACATAAATTCTGGAGGTGAGGACTTTAATGAGTAAAATTAATAATAGAAATGAGAGTTTCAAAAGCAGACTAGATCAAGCAGAATTTTAAAAAATTACTGAACTTGAAGACTGTTCTTTAAAATAATACAATCAGAAAGAAAAAAATGTAAAAGATCCAAGAAAATCTGAGATCTGTGAGACCATTAAGTGAGCAAAATTTTGCGTTATTAAATGTTCAGAGGGAGAAGAGGAAGACAAATATGCAGAAAGCTTATTTAATAAAATAATAGATGAAGACTTTCCACATTTTGAGACAGATACAACATCGAGATTCATGAAACTTATAAATTCGTATTAGTTTCAACCCAAAGAGGTCTTCTCCAAGGCACATTATAATGAAACTCTCAAAAGTCAAAGACAAAGAAAAAATTCTAAAAGCTTCAAGAGAAAAGGATGAAGTCACATATAAGTGAACTTCTGTTAGATTGTTAGATGATTTCTCACAGAAATCTTGGAGGTCAAGAAAATGGAATATTATATTTGAAGTGTTAAAAAATAACCATGCTAAACAAGAATACTAAATTAGAAAATCTATTTTGCAGAAATGAAGGAGAAATAAAGTATTTTCTAGACAAGCAAAAGCTAAAAAAATTTGTAACCACTAGACACTAGACCAGCCTTACAAGAAATGCTTAAGGGAGTGCTTTGATCGGAAGTAGAAGAATTGTAATTATTATTACAAAATCATGAAAGTGTAAAACTCACTTGTACAGGTAACATCATAATCAAAATCAAATTATGTCTTTACTTTAATGGTGGTATGTAATCTTTCAGGTCTCTAGTGCTAAGGATAAAAGTCAAAATGGTCAACAATAACCATAGCTACAATAAACTGTTAAGAAATACACAATATTAATAGATGTAAATTAAGGTAGGAATATTACAAATTATGGGAGGGGAGATTAAAAGTCTAGAATATTTGTATACAACCAAAGTTAGGTTGTAATCAGTTTAAATCATATTCTAGAACTATAAGATTTTTAAATGTAAGCCCTACAGTAACCACAAAGATAAAAAATTACAGCAGCTACATAAATGAGAAAAAATAATAATAAAAGCTTATCACTAGGAAAAACCATCAAACCACACAGGTAAAAAACAAAAGAGGAATAAAAGAACACAAAAAATAATAACTACAATTACATAACAGGGTAGAAAAATGTCCTTACCTATCAAAAATAACCTTAATTGTAAATGAATTAAATCATCCAGTTAAAAAAAGAGTAGCTAAGTAAATTAAAAGAAAAAAAAAAAAAAAAGATTCCAAAGGTGGCCAAGATGGCCAACTAGAGGAGGCTAGTGTGTGTGACTCTCACAAAGAGGAATGGAAGGGCTGAGTAAATACTACACCATCAGCTGAAGTATCCAGGTATTTGCACTAGGACTAATCAAGGAAACAAGTGCAGAAAATGAAGAAGAGCAAGGCAGGACCACAGATCACCCAAAAGTGACATGGAGCCAAGGGAACCTCTCCTGCCCAGGGAGGTAGTGAGTAAATGTGTGACCCCAGGAACCAACACTTCTCCCCCGGATCTTTTCAACCATCAGATCAGGAGATTTCCTTCTGAACCCACTCGACCAGAGCCTTTAGTTTGACACAAAGAACTATATGGAATCTCAGTAAAGCAGCTACTTAGGAATGCATGGAGACCTGGGAGCCTTAGATACTCAGGCTCTCTGGGCTTCCTGGCAAAAGTAACTGCAACTCCAGCAAAGTGGGAGGTTAGACCCCTGTACATAACTCTAGGAAAGAGGCTGAATCAGGAGGCTGAGCAGCGAAAGTCTGCAAATCCCACTTCCACAGGAACTTGCAGGATAAGACCCACTGGCTTGCAATTCCAGCCAGCCACTGGTAGCAGCATTGCACCTATATGGGATGGAGTTCCTGAGGGGAGAAGAGGGCTGCCATCTTTGCTTTTTGAGTGGTTTAGCTGTTCCAGGCTTCAGGCTTTAAAGAGCTGAAGCCAGCTGGGGGTGGAAGGGGTTCCCTAGCACAACACAACTGCTTTACGAAAACGTGGTCAGACTGCTTTTTTTTTTTTTTTTTTTTGAGACGAAGTCTCGCTCTGCCGCCCAGGCTGGAGTGCAGTGGCCGGATCTCAGCTCACTGCAAGCTCCGCCTCCCGGGTTCACGCCATTCTCCTGCCTCAGCCTCCCGAGTAGCTGGGACTACAGGCGCCCGCCACCTCGCCCGGCTAGTTTTTTGTATTTTTTAGTAGAGACGGGGTTTCACCGCGTTAGCCAGGATGGTCTGGATCTCCTGACCTCGTGATCCGCCCGTCTCGGCCTCCCAAAGTGCTGGGATTACAGGCTTGAGCCACCACGCCCGGCGGTCAGACTGCATTTTTAAAGCAGTTCCCTGATCTCATTTCTCCCAACTATATCCTCCAGCCACCCCAACCAGTGTTCTTCACCTGACATAGATATTTGAAGTCTCCCTTGAATGGAGCTGCCAGAGGGAGGGGTGGACCACCATCTTTGTTGTTTGGGTGACTTAGTCTTTCAAGCCTTCAAGCTTGGGAGAGTCTAAGTTGACTGGAGGTGAAAGTGGTACCCCAGCACAGCATGACTGTTTTATAAAAATGTGGCCAGATTGTCTTTTACAGTGGGTTCTTCATCTCATTCATCATAACCTGGTGGGGTCTTCCAACCAGGGTCTCCCGCTACCCTGACTGTTGTTCTCTGACTGACAGAGGTTTCTGGAATGGAGCTCCCAGAGGGAGGGGTGGGCCGCCATCTTTGTTGTTTGGGTGACTTAATATTTTCAACCTTCAGGTTTTGGAGAGTCCAAGCCAAATTGAAGCTGAGGCAGTCCCCCCAGCATAGAACAGCTGCTCTGTGAAAATGTGGCTAGACTACTTCTTAAAACAGATCCCTGACCTCATCCCTCTTCACTGGGCAGGACCTCCCAACTGGGGTCTCCAGTCAGCCTCACCAGTGCTTTTCATCCAACAAAGATTTGAAACCTTCCTGGGATGATGTCCCAAAGGGAGGGAAAGGCCATTATCTTTGCTGTTTGGGTGACTTAGCTATTTCAGCTTCAGCCTTTGGAGTGTCTGAGGTACCTGGGGACTGAAGCGAAGCCTCAACATAGCACAGCTGCTCTACAAAAACATGGCCAGACTGCTTTTTAACTGTGTCCCCAATCCTGTTCCTCCCCACTGGGAGCAACTTCCCAATCAAGGTCTCCAGCCACTTCCTACAGGTGTGTTTGGGCCAGCAACAAGTCCATACCTCTCTGGGAGAGAGCTTCCAGAGGGAGAGGCAGACTGTCATCTTTGCTATATTGCAGCATTCACTAGTGACACTTCCAGGTACTGGAAAATCCAAAGTGACTAGGGACTGGAATGGGCATCCAGCATACTGCAGCAGCCCTATGGAAAACTGGACAGAGTATTATGTGGATTCCTGTTCCCATATCTCCTCAACTGGCAGGTCCTCCACACATAGTCCTCCAGCCACCCTCCTCCAGAGCTATTGAGCCAGTAGTAACTCAACAACTCCCTGGACAAAGCCTCCAGGGGCAACTGAAAGCCTCTCTCCACTACCTCAGGAGTGGAACTGCCCTTTCCACCCATGGACTAATAAAGGAACAAGAATCCTAAGTGCTTTATTAACACCTCCAACAAGCTTCAGTTGACTGAAGGAGAGGGGGCCAGTCCATCTCCCATAGGTCTCACATACCCACTTCTGCTCATCACCAGACAGGAAACTTCCACTTTGGGCCCATAGCACAGACCCTACATCCTGATTGCATTGAATGACTGCTGGCCTGCATGTATCTGGGGTGGAGGCTCTAGGAGGTGAGCAAAAGACCCTACAACCATTAATAAGGTCCCTTCCTTTGTTGTCCCCCATGTTGGGGAAGAAACCTAAACACTGAGATCCTCCCAGAGCTGCAGTGGGCAGCCCAGGAGTTCCAAGCCTTGATCTACAGCCAGAACTCAAGAAAGAGAAGAATGTACACTTTCAGAACATTGACAGGGAACACAGCTGCCACTGTGAGGGAACATATCAGAGCCACACAACGGAGCAAGAGTTTACCAACTGATCAGTAAGTGTCACCTACTGAATCACATCCCAAAGTTTCAATATCAAAAATACCTCACTTACATACCCAACTCTGAAACAAAAAAAAAGTTGGTTTCAAATAAAGACAATGCACAAATCCTCAGACAGATGTAAACATCCAGAAAATAAGTCTGTTAACTGTACTCAATCTACACTGCAGTTAAAGGAACACACACATGCAGAGATAAGAAAGAACCAATGCAAGAACTCTGGTGACTCAAATGGCCAGACTGGAGCATGTCCTCCAATTGACTGGACCAATTCTTCACCAAGAGATCTTAACAAGGCTGAACTGGCTGAAAAGACAGAAATGGAATTTAGAATATGGATAGGAATGATATTTATCCTGAATATATATGCACCCACACAGAAGCACCCAGATTAATAATGCAAGTTATTAAAGATCTACAAAGAGACGTAGAGTCTCACACAGTAATAGCGTAAGATTTCAACACTCCACTTACAGTACCGGACAGATCATCAAGGCATAAAATTAGCAAAGATATTCAGGAAGTGAATTAAACATTGGACCAAATGGATCTGATACACCTTTACAGAACTCTTCACCCGAAAACAACAGAATATACATTCTTCTCATGGTCACACAGCATACACTCTAAAACTAACCACACAATTGGACATAAAACAATCCTCAGCAACTGCAAAAGAACTGAAATTCTACCAAACACTGTCTTAGACCACAATGCAATAAAAATAGAAGTCTAAGAAAATCACTCAAAATCAAGCAATTACACAGAAACTAAATAACATGCTTCCAAATGACTTTTGGGTAAATAATAAAATTAAGATAGAAATCAAGAGATTCTTTTAAACTAATGAGAACAAAGATACAACATACAAGAATCTCTGGAAAACAGCTAAGGGAGTATTAAGACAGAAATTAATATGCCCACATCAAAAAGTAAGAAATATCCTAAATTAACAACTTAACATCGCAACTGAAAAAATTAGAGAAGCAAGAGCAAATTAACCCCAAAGCTAGAAGAAGGCAAGAACTAACCAAAATCGGAGCTCAATGGAAGGAAATCGAGACATAAAAAAATCATTCAAAAGATCAATGATTATGGGAGTTGGTTTTTTCGGGAAAAAAAAAAAAACATAATAAAAATAAAATAGGCTGCTAGCTAGACTAGTAAAGAAGAAAACAGAGAGGATCCAAATAAACACAACTAGAAATGGCAAAGAGAATGTTACCACTGACCCTACAGAAATAAAAATAACCATCAGAAACAAATTCAAATATCTCTATGTACACAAATTTGAAAATTTAGAAGAGATTGATATATTCCCGGACACATACACCCTTCTAAGACTGAACCAAAAAAAATTAATTTTCTTGACAGACAAATAACAAGCTCTGAAATTGAATCAATAATAGACTACCAACCATGAAAAGCTCAGTAGCTGATGGATTCACAGTTGAATTCTACCAGATATACAAAGAAGAATTCTTACAAAAACTATTCCAAAAAAGATGAGGAGAAGAGACTCCACCCCAACTCAATATATGTGAGGCAGCATCATCCTGATACCTCTGCCTGATCTTAGAGAATCTTCCTGATCCTCTAGCAGAGACGCAACAGCAACAGAAAACTTCAGGCCAATATCCTTGATGAACAGAGATACAAAAATCTTCAACATAATAATTGCAAACTGAATCCAGCAGCACATCAAAAAGCTAATCAACCATGATCAAGTAGGCTTCATCCCCAGGATGCAAGGTTGGTTCAACATATGCAAATCAATAACTGTGATTCACCACATAAACATAACTAATGACAAAAACCACATGA
Organism: Theropithecus gelada; assembly: GCF_003255815.1. NCBI lineage: Eukaryota > Metazoa > Chordata > Mammalia > Primates > Cercopithecidae > Theropithecus > Theropithecus gelada. The sequence continues at coordinate 87,155,152 of NC_037689.1, read as the reverse complement.
TTATCTCAATAGACACAGAAAAGGCTTTAAACAAGACTCAACACCCTTCATGTAGAAAACTCTGGATAAGTTAGATACTGAAGGAATATGCCTCAAAATAATAAGAGCCAACTATGGCAAACCCACACCCAACATTATACTGAGTAGGCAAAGCTGGAAGCATTTCTGTTGAAAACTAGCACAAGACAAGTATATCCTCTCTCACCTCTCCTATTCAACATAGTATTGAAAGCCCTAGCTTAAGCAATTAGGCAAGAGAAAGAAGTACAGGAAATCTAAACAGGAAGAGAGAAAGTCAAACTATTTTTGCAGAAGACATGACTTTATATGTGGAATTCCCCATAGTCTTGGGTCAAAAGCTACTTCAGCTGATAAATAACTTTAGAAAAGGTTCAGGATACAAAATCAGTATACAAAACTCACTAGCATTCCTATACTCCAACAACAGCCAAGAGAAGAGCTAAATCATAAAGGCAATCCCATTCACAGTTACTGCAAAAAATAGCATTCCTAGGAATACAGCTAAACAGGGAGGTGAAATATCTCAACAATGAGAAATGTTTTAAAAATCTCAAAGAAATCAGAGAAGACACAAACAAACAGAAAGGCATCCCATACTCCTAAATAGGCAGAATCAATATCATTAAAATGGCTATCCTGCTCAAAGCAATTTACAAATTCAATGCTATTCTTATCAAACTACTAATGACAGTACTCAGATAACGAAAAAAAAAAAAAAAAAAAAAAACCAAAACAAAACTATTTTACAGTTCTTTTCACTCCAGGACTACAGTAACTAAAACAGCAGGGTACTGGTACAAAAACAGGCGCATAGCCCAATGAAACAGAATAGGGAGTCCAGAAATAAGGATACAACACTACAACCTCCTGATCTTTGACAAAAGCTGACAAAAACAAGTAAAGGGGCAAAGCCTTTCTATTCAATAAATAGTGCTGGGATAACTGACTTGCTATATGCAGAAGACTGAAGCTGGATCCCTTTCTTACACCATATTAAAAAATCAACTCAAGATGAATTGAAGACTTACATGTAAAACTGAAAACTATGAAAACCCTGGTAGACAACATAGGCAATACCATCCTAAACATAGGAATGGGCAAAGATTTCATGACAAAGACACCAAAAGCAATCGCAACAAAAAGCAAAAATTGACAAATGGGAGCTTCTGCACAGCAAAAGAAACTATCAATAGAGTGAACTCACAACCTACAGAATGGGAGAAAAATATTTGAAAACTATGCATCTGACAAAGTTCTAATATCTAGCATATATAAGGAACTTAAACAATTACCAAAGAAAAACAATCCCATTAAAAAGTGGATAAAGAACACGAACTTTTCAAAAAAAAGATACACATGCGGCCAACACTCATATGAAAAAAAGAAAAAGCTCAATATCACTGATCATTAGAGAAATGCAAATAAAAACCACAATAAGATACCATCTCACATAAGACAGAATAGTTATCACTAAAAGGTCAAAAAGCAACAAATGCCGGTGAGGTTGTGGAGAAAAAAGGAACACTTATACACTCTTGGTTGGTGGGAGTACAAATTATTTCAAACATTGTGGAAGGCGATATGGCGATTCCTCAAAGAGCCAAAAGCCGAACTATCATTCAACTCAGCAATTCTATTACTAGGTATATACCCAGAGGAATATAAATCATTCTACCATAAAGACACATGCACAGAAATGCTCATTGCAGCACTATTCACAATAGCAACGACATGGAATCTACCTAAATGCCCATCAATGACAGATTGAATAAACAAATGTGATACATATACACCATGGAATACTATGGAGCTATAAAAAACAATGAGATCATGTCTTTTGCGTGAACACAGATAGAGCTGGAGGCTATTATCCCCAGCAAACTAATGCAGGAACAAAAAACAAAATATCGTATGTCCTCACTTATAAGTAGGAGTTAAATGATGATAATGTATGAACAGAAAGAAGGAAAAAACAGACACTGAGGTCTACTTTAGGTTGAGGGTGGAAGGAGGGAGAAGAGAAGATAACTATTGAGCACTGGGCTTAATACTTGGGTGATGAAATAACCTGTACAACCAATCCCCACTATATGAGCTTACCTATGTAACAAACCTTCACATGTACCCATGAACCTAAAATAAAGGTTAAAATAATTTAAAAAAAAAAAAAAAACCCTGAGATTCATCTATATGCTGTCTAGAAGAGGTTCACTTTGCCTTTAAGGACACATATAAAGTGAAAGTAACGGAATGGAAAATGATATTCAATGCAAATGGAAATTAAAAGCAGAAATTGGTGTACTTATATCAGTTAAAATAGACTTTATGTAAAAAAGTGTAAAAAAAGACCAAGATGGTCATTATATAATGATAACTGTGTCCGTTTATTAAAAGGATATAACAATTGTAAACATATATGAACCCAACACCAGAGTACAAAAATGTATAAACAAGCTATATTACACCTAAAAGGCAAGATAGACTACAATACAATAATAGGAGGAAACTTAAACACCCCACTTTCAGAAATGGACAGATTATTCAGACAGAAAATCAACAAAGAAACATCAGATTAACACTGCACCCTAGATCAAATGAATCTAATAAACATTTGCAAAACTACCCAATAGCTGCAGAATACACGTTCTTATCATCAACACATAAAACTTCTTTAGAATAGATCACGTTAGGCCAAAAATCAAAATTATATCAAGTATCTTTTCTTACCATAATGAAATAAAACTAATCATGAATAACAGGAAGAGCTTTGGGAATTATGTATGTATATGTAAAATAAATATCATACCCATGAATAACACATGGATCAATAAAGAAATTAAAAGTAAATTTTAAAAAATTTTGAGATGAATGGAAATGAAGAACAACATACCAAGATGTATGGGATAAAGCAAAAGCAATACTAAGAAGAAAGTTCATAGAAATAATCACATACATTAAAAAATTAGAAATATTGCAAATAAACAATCTAACATTGCACCTCAAAAAATTAGAAAAACTAGAACATACTGAGGCCCAAAATAGTAGAAGATAGGAAATAATAAGGAACAGAGCATCAATAAACAAAATAGAGACTGATGAACAAGATAGAAGTTCAACAAAATGAAGAGTTGATTTCTTGAAAATATGGTTCAACATACAAAAATCAATAAGTGTGATACATTGTTTTAACAACAATCAAAACAAAAACTGCATGATTATTTAAATGAGTGCAAAAAATTAATAAATTTGAATATCTCTTTATGATTAAAAAAACTGCTTAAAAAATTAGGTATAAAAGAAATGCACCTCAACACAATACAGGCCACATATAACAAATTTACAGCTAACATCATACTTAATGGTGATTTTTTAAATCTTTTTCTCTAAAATCTGGAAGAAAACAAGGATGGTCACTTTTACCACTTTTATTCAGCATAGTAAGGTAAGTCTTAGCCAAAGTAATTAGGCAAGAGAAATAAATAAAAGGTATCCAAATTGGAAAGGGGGCAGTCTTTATTCATGCAGTCCTTGTTTGCAGATGATATGTAGGAAACCTTACAGATTACACACACACACACACACACACACACACACACACACACACACACAATTAGAACTAATAAATGAATTTGGGAAACTAGTGGGACAGGCAGTAACAAATTCTGACTAGGATGTGGAGAAAAGGAAACCCTCAAACACTTTTGGTGGGAGAGTAAATTAGTACTGCCACTATGGAGAACAGTTTGGAAGTTCCTCAAAAAACCAAAACTAAGGCTTCCATACAATCCAGCAATCCCACTACTAGGTATGTATCCAAAGAAAATAAGATCAGTATGTCAAAATGATACCTGCACTACCATGTTTATTGCAGCATTATTTATAATATCTAAGATATAAAATCAACAAACTATGTGTCCATTAAAGGATTAATGGATAAAGAAAATGTTGTGTACATACAGAATGGAATACTATTAAGCCTTTTAAAAGGATAAAATCCTGTCGTTTGTGACAACATGGATGAACCTGAAGAACATTGTGTTAAGTGAAATAAGCCATGCTCAGAAAGATGAATGCCATATGATCTCACTTATATGTAGAATCTAATAAGCTGAATGCATACAAGCAGAGTAGAATATTGTTTACCAGAGGACATGAGTAGGGGAGTTGAGATGTTGGTGAAAAGATTTAAAAATTCAGTTAACTAGGAGTAATAAGTTCAAGAGCTCTGTCTTACAACGTGGTGACTACAATTAATAACCATGTATAGTATTCTTGAAAATTGCTGAGAGTAGATTTTAAATGTTCTTACCAAAAAATGATAAATATGTGAGGTAAAGCACATGTTTATTAAACTGATTTATTCATTTCACAATATATACATACTTCAAAAATATGTACATGATAAATACATACAATTTGTATTTGTTAATTTAAAATATGAATTATGAAGAACAGCAATATCAGCAGATACCACTGAGGTATTTATAAGCCATGTGCAGGGATATCTTTCTATTGGTGGTCTTATAAAAAGTTTTCTATGAAACTCAGTATAAGCTGTATCTGCACTTTATTTTTCAAAAATTGTTTACATTTTGACTTCATTAGTCTGTGATATTCCAACTTGAGTGTGTTATAAATCACTGAAGAAGCTTGTTAAAATGTTGATGCCAAAGGCATATCCTCGCAAATATAGATTCAATTGTTGTAGAAGGGGACTTGGAATCTGCATTTTAACAAACACTGTAGGGAATGTTTATGTCCACTCACATTTCAGAATCACAATTCTTAAGGAAGAAACCTAGCATATAAAGAAAAGGCCTCTCTCATACTGTTGAGATGCTTTAACCTTTGCCATAGAGTGCCATTCCCTATTTCAGATCTGGTCCAAGGCATTTCTGGGTCCAATAAGTATTACTAAATCAGTCTTCTCTTCCATGCCCCATTCCTACTGCTACCCAGCACTGCCAACTTTCTGAACAGAGGTAAGGCATAGTTGCTTAATCCGGCCCTGGAAAGAAAACCTGTAAAACCCCAGGCTTCATTTTGCCTCTTTCCTATGTCACTCAGCTGACATGCTTAACTACTTTTGCTATAGCCTCCACATAGCTGTGGTACCCACGTTTTCTCACTAAGACTTAGCATAATAGGAAGAGACAATAAGGAAGACCTGAATGTATTTTTCTGGTCTTTGGTGCTAAATTTCTTTAGAACTCAGAAAATTTATTGAGCAGCTCTTTCACCCCCTGACTAATCCAAGCCAGGCCTGGCTTGGCTGAGACTCTGGTGGGAAGGAATGAGTGAAGAGGTAGCATACAGGAGGGATGCAGTAATTTTCTTGCAGTTGAAATAGGGTTTGGAGGTATTCTCATAACAGTTATTCCAGAATTTGTGAATGAGAAGTAATATTTTAGGCTACTCACTCAAGTCAAGCTTATACTCCATCCCTCCCAAATGATGTCAGAACCAGCCTTCCTGTCCCCAGTGACGATGTGTTTATTTCCTTCTGAAGTCTTCCCCTAAGGACAAACTGAAAACATTTGTTCCCTCTGCTATTATAGTCTTTGGGCAATCTGATGTCTGAAACCCAGTCCTGCTGATTCTTCCCTTTTCCAGACTAAACAGCCCCAGGACATCCAACTGTTCCTCATTGGAATCTTTTCCAAGTCCTTTCTGTTTTAAACTGAATATTTGTGTTTGCCCCTCAAACTCATATGTTGAAGCCCCAACCCAAGTGCACCTATATTTGAAGTAAGGAAGTACATAAGGTTAAATGAAGTAATAAAGGGGGGGGGCCTTATCTGATCAGATTAGTTTCCTTATAAGAAGAGACACCACAGAGCTTGCTCCCCAATACTCCCTTGTTCACATAATGAAGAAAGGTCATGGGAGGACATTATGAGAAGGCGGCAATCTGCAAGCCAGCAAGAGATTCTTCTTCAGAAACCAAAGCTCCTGGCACCTTGATCGCAGATGGCTAGCCTCTTGAATTGTGAGAAAATAAATTTCTATTGTTTAAGGCACTCATTTTGTGGTATTTTGCTAATGGGATCCTGAGCACACTAATATACCAGGCTACTCACTTTCCTCTGTACAGACCTCAGTTTGTGTCTCTCTTCATGTTCTGAGTCTAGAGCTACTCCCTTGATGTGGGCTTGGCCAGAAGAAAAGAGAGCTACATTATCAAATTTGGTAATCAACTCCCTTTTGGAATTTTGTTAGTGTTTTCTAAAGTAAGTTCTCCTGACCCAACTTACCATGTATGCCCTGAATGCCCTTAATGCCACACAGACCCACCCTACTCCCCAGGGATCTGATTCCAGAGGCAGACAACCCATTCTTTGCTCTGCTCTAATCTGAATCTATTAATTTATTTGATAAATATTTACTATAATATGTATTCAATAAGTATTACTATTTTGTGCCAGGCAGTGCTCTGGACACTAGAAACAGAACACTAAATAAGGCAGATACTTTCCTGTTCTGTTGGGCTTATATTCCAGTAGGAGAAAATAAATAGTGAAAAGTTGTTTTCTTGCCTTCTGGCAAGTAACAAGATAATTCTTAGCTGGACACAGACTCAGACAGAGGCTTGCAACACTCCTGCCTCAAAACCCATCCTTAACAGTTATTTTCATAATTGAGGGAGCCAAGGCTTTCCCTGCCCCCACAAAGATGTCTGGATTTTTAGCTGGGCTGCAAACTGATGGCTAGCAATTAGATCCCTGCAATAGTCAAGAAAACTCTGGAGACTAAGCATTGGAAGAACCCTTGTTATTTAAGGGAGCATGAGGCTTAGTGGAGATTTCTCATAAAACACTCCAAGTCAGGCTGCCAATTCAGTCTCCAGGACAATGTTCACCTTCCACATTAGCATATACATCTCTGCTACATTCCTAGATTTTTTTAGATTTAGTTTTGGATATTGCAGTCAATTGCAATGGAGCAGTGAAACAGTGCTTTGTAGTCAGATAGGCCTTAGTTCAAATCCTAGCCCCATTTTCTGAGCCACACAGCTTATAGTCTTATGCAAGTTATTGAATACTCTAAACCCAGTTTCCTCACCCACTTCATGGATTGTTGTCAGGAGGTAATGAAGACGTCACTTCAATAGACTCAACTGATTTTTTTAGCAGGTTCACTTCCCTTTAAAATTCCAACAACTTTCATATCATTTACCATAAGGTCATTTTGCTTCTCACCACCTCAGCCAGCCACCTTGATTGGAACTGCTACTCCACTCCAGGCTAGTCACTTCTTACCCTTTCTTAACTGCTTTTCTTCAGGCTGCTGCCTACAAGCTTCTGCTGTTTTGCTCTTAGGTCCCACCTCCGACCTCTACGCCCAAGGCTTAACTCAATTTTCTATCCCAACTGGAAGAGCTACAGGAGATTTTGTCAAGCTTTCAAAGGTTCCAGAGATATTTTTCTTAAATGGGGATGAAGAACAGAGGAACTGGGATTCCCATTTTCCCAGGAGTCTTTATGAGAGAAAAGTGTTTCTTAAGCCTATAGCCTAGGATTGTGGGCCCAACACCAATATGGGTGGAGGAGGAGTATAGCTACCTCTGTATCCCAAAGCAAATCTCAGGGAGCAGATTAATTTTTTCTGGTTATAGATGAAAAGCACCTGGCATAATCCTCTTGGCACTGGACCTGGCAAAGTGGGTGAGGTGAAAAGAAAGACCTAAAGATGAGCATTATGTAGTCCTTGATTTGCAGTTTTGCAAGGGAGGAACATACATATATAAGTGGAAGACATATTTGGGATATTACTTTACCACCAAAGGCCTAGTTACATTGTAGAGGGGAGGATTTCCATTCCCTCAATTTTGTCTCTGGAAAAACAAACCTGACTAGACGTTATTAGCAAGCCTGCTGATATCATCCCAGCTATCACAGGAATCTGGCTTGGTAGGGCTCTTATGGTGCCTGAGGATCTTCTATTATGTCAGGATCATCCTCAAGTTTTCCCAAGTTTGCTGTTGTCACTATTGTAAAGCAGGATCTTTCAATCCTAGGACCCCTGAGGTCCTGAGCAAAACACTCATGTGCCATGAACTTTGTTTTCAAATGGACCTTAGCTTTCAGCCTTCTCATGATGCTTCCTTTAAACTGTGGCTTTCTAAAGATCCCTCCATATTATACGTTCCCTGATAGAACCACTGGGCTAAGCAGGAAATGTATCTTCTGGTCAGATCATTTGGCTTCTTCATTAAGAAGGACAAAAGAAGTATGCTTATCTTACCTTTGACTTTCTACTGTATCTTCCAGACATACCAAACATTTTGCCACATCTCAATCACAGAGTAGTCTTTCACATATCCATATATTTGTTTGAAATAACACCTCTTGCCCTAACCTCTTTTATAATCACCATCAAGACTTTATATAACCTGAACATTGCCCACATCTGCAGTCTCATCTCATACTACTCTTTCTCTCATTCACTATATACAAAGTGTAGTTTTTTTTTTTTTTTAAATATTCTTTGATACCACGAAGCTCATGTGTCTTTAGAGGTCTTTGCACTAGCTATTTCCTCTACTTACACTGATTTTATATTACTACTTAAAGTTTGGTTCTACATTTATTTGTTTATTGTCGGTATCTGCAACCAGAATGTAAAGTTGATGAAGGCTAAGACTTCCATCTTGGTTGTCTAGTGCAGTACCTAGAAAACAGTAGGGGTTCTATAAATATATTTGTAATGTAAATAACTGTCACTATATTTTTCAAGCAAAGAGCTGGAGTGCAAAGGCTGTATTAGTACCATGCTCATATATCAATTTACTGCCAGGAGAAAGCGATGGAGATATAGGTGTGTTAGCCCGGTTCCAAGAGTCATGCTACAAATTCAAGCTTTCAATCTCTGGCCTTTGCTTTAATGCATTTTCCATACAGCAGTAGAAGTTGAAATTTATATTCTTTCCAGGTTTGTTGGGTTATAATCAACAAATAAAAATTGCACTTATGCAAGGTGTACAACATGGTTATTTGCTATACATATACATTGTGAAATGATTAATCACAATAAAATTAATTAACACATCAATCATCACAGTTAGTTATGATTTGTGTGTATTGGGGATGAGAACACAAAATCTACTGTCTTCACAAATTTCAAGTAAACAAAACTGAAGTATTAACTGAATCACCATGCTATATGTTAGATATCAGAACTTACTCATCTCACAAATAAAAGTTTGTACCCATTGACCAACGTATCTCCATTTCTCTCATGCCCCTGTCCCTGGATATCGTTATTCTATTCTCTGATTCTATGAATTGGACTTTTTATTTTAGATTCCATATATAAGTGAGATGACACAGTATTTGTCTTTCTATGTCTGACTTAACTTACTTAGCAGAATGCCCTTCAGATGAATCCACTGTGTCACAAATGGCAGGATATCCTTCTTTGTAGGGCTGAATGATATTCCATTTTATCTATCTATCTATCTATCTATCTATCTATCTATCTGTCTGTCTGTCTGTCTGTCTGTCTGTCTGTCTGTCTGTCTGTCTCTCTGTCTAGCTAGCTAGTTAGCTAGCTAGCTATGATGTGTCAATTTATCTTTATCTCACATTTTCTTTATTTGTCATTCATGCTTCGACAGACAAGTTGTTTCCGTATGTTGGCTATTGTGAATAGTGCTGCAAAGAACATACAAATATCTCTTCAAGACACTGATATCATTTTCTGTGGATATATACCTAGAAATAAAATTGCTTCTCATTTTCTATGGATATATACCCAGAAGTAGAATTGCTGGATTGTATTCTACTTTTAACTATTTGAGGAAACTCCACACTGTTTTCCATAGTGGCTGCACTAATTTACATTCCCACTAACAGCTTCCAAGGATTTCCTTTTCTCCACACTCTTGCTGACACGTTATTTCATGTCTTTTTGATAATAGACATCCTAATAGGTGTGAAGTTATATCTCATTGTGATTCTGAGTCACATTTCCATGATGATTAGTGACACTGTGCACCTTTTTATATAGCTATTAGCCATTTGTATATCCTCTTTGGAAAAATGTTTATGCAAGCCCTTTGCTCATTCAATTCAAATTAATAAATTTATTTACTTATTATTTTATTTTGTCTTTGAGTTGTGACGGTTTCTTATAAATTTTGGATATTAAATCCTATCTGATACATGGTTTGAAAATATTTTCTTCCATTCTGTGGATTGCCTTTTCATGTTGTTGATTGTTTTCTTTGCTGTGCAGAAGCTTGTTAGTTTGGTGCAGGCCACTTGTTTATTTATTTTCTTGCATGGGCTTTTGGTCTCATATTCAAAAAAATCATTGTCAAGACCAATGCCAAGGAGATATTTTTCCGGTTTTCTTCCAGTAGTTTTATGGTTTCAAGTCTTATATTTAAGTCTTTCATCCAGTTTGAGTTCATTATTGTATATAGTGTAAGACAAGAGTCTAATTTTGTTATTTTGCCTGTGGATACCCAGTTTCCCCTGAATCATTTATTGAGGAGACTAACCTTTCCCTATTGAATATTCTTGGTGTCTTTGTCAAATATCCGTTGACCATATATGTGTGAATTTATTTTGGGGCTCTCGAATCTATTATATTGGTCTATGTGTTTTTTCTTTAATATTAGCATCATACTGCCTTGATTATTATAGTTTTGTAATATAGTTTAACACCAGAAACTGTAAAGCCTCCAGCCTTGTTTTTCTCAAGATTGCTATGGATATTTAGGATGTTTTGTCATTTCATATGAATTTTGGGATTCTACTTTTATTCCTGTGAAAAAAGTCACTACAATTTTGATAAACATTGGATTGAATTTGTAGATCATTTTGCAAAATACAGACATTTGAACACTTCTAAGTCTTCTGACCAGGGAATACAGGGTATCTTTCCATTTGTGTCTTCTTTAATTTCTTTAATCAATTTCCTATAGTTTTCAGCGTACCTCAATTTATTTCTTAGTATTTCATTTTTTATGCTATTCTAAGTGTAACTGTTTTCTTAATTTCTTTTTCAGATAGTTTATTGTTAGTGTATGAAAACGCAACTGATTTCTGTGTGTTGATTTTTTATGTTGCAATTTTACTGAATATGTTTATTAGTTCTAACAGTTTTTTGGTGGAGTCTTTAGAATTCTCTATGTGTAGGTATATGTCATCTGCAATCACAGACAATTTTACTTTTTTTATTTGGATAAATTGTATTTGTTTATCTTGCCTAATTGCTCTGACTAGGACTTCCAGTACAATATTGAATAGAAGTGACAAGAGTGGGCATTATTTTTTTTAAGTTTTATTTTAAGCTCATGGGTACAAATATAGGTTTGTCACCTAAGTAAACTTGTGTCATGGGAGTTCATTGTACAGATTATTTTATTACTCAGGTATTAAGCTTAGTATCCATTAGTTATTTTTCCTGATTATCTCCCTCCTCTCACTTTCCACCCTCTGAAAGTCTCCAGTGAATGTTGTTCCCCTTTATTTGTCCATGTGTTATCATCATTTAGCTCCCATTTACAAATGAGAACATATGATATTTGATTTTCTGTTGCTAGGTTAGTTTGCTAAGAATAATGGCCTCCTGCTCTATCTATGTCCATGCAAAGGACATAATCCCATTCTTTTATATGGCTGCATACTATTTTATGGTGTGTATGTACAACATTTTCTTTATCCAGTCTATCATTGATGTGCGTTTAAGTTGATTTCATGTCTTTGCTATTGTGAATAGTACTGCAATGAACATACGTGTGCATATGTCCTTATAATAAAATGATTTATATTCCTTTGGGTATATATCCAGTAGTGGAATTACTTGGTTGAATGGAATTTCTGTCTTTAGGCCTTTGAGGAATCATCGCACTGTTTTCCACAATGACTGAACTAATTTATACTCCCACCAACTGTGTGTAAGTATTCCCTTTTGTGCACAACCTCACTAGCATCTGTTATTTTTTTACTTTTTTTTTTCTTTTTTTCTTTTTTTTTTTTTTGAGACAGAGTCTCACTTGGTCGTCCAGACTGGAGTGCAGTGGCACAATCTCGGCTCACTACAACCTCCGCCTCCCAAGTTCCAGCAATTCTCCTCCTCAGCTGAGACTACAGGCACACGCCACCACATCTGGTTAATTTTTGTATTTTTCAGTAGAGATGGAGTTTCACCATATTGGCCAGGCTGGTCTCAAACTCCTGACCTGGTGATCTGCCTGCCTCAGCCTCTCAAATTGCTGGGATTACAGGTGTGCATCATTGTGCCTGTCCTTGACTTTTAATAATAGCAATTCTGATTGATGTGAGATAGTGTCTCATTGTGGTTTTTATTTGTGTTTCTCTAATGATCAGTGATGTTGGGCCTTTTTTTTCATATAATTGTTGGTTGCATGCATGTCTTCTTTTGTGCCTACTGTTCATGGGCAAAGGAAATGAAAAATGGGCATTCTTATCTTTTTCCTGGTCTTAAGGGGAAAATGTTTTAGCTTTTTATTGTTTAGTATGATGTTTGCTGTGGTCTTGTCACACAAGGCTTTTATTGTGTTTAGGTACACTCCCTCTACATCTAAATTTTGTGGTGTTTTATTGTGACAGAATGTTGACTTTTTTCAAATGCTTTTTCTGCAACTCTTGAGAGGATTCTTTGATTTGTATTCTTCATTCTGTTAATTGGTATATCACACTCATCAATTTTTGTATGTAGAACCACACTTTCATCTCAAGGACAAATTCCACTTGATCATGGTGTATGATTCTTTCCATATGCTGTTGAATTCAGTTTGCTAGCATTTTGTTGAAAACTTTTGTATCTACTCATCAGAGATATTGGTCTGTAATTTTCATTTTTTGTAACAACCTTATTTGGATTTAGTACGGTAGACTTGTAAAGTGAGCTTGTAAGTGTTCCCTTTTTATGTTTTGGAAGTGTTTTAAAATAGGCATTTGTTTTTTCCTAAAAGCTTTGTAGGATTTACCTGTGAAACCATGTCCTAAAATTTTCTTTTGTGGCACGATTTTGTACATCTTTAAGCTCCTTCCTTGTTACTGGTCTGTTTTAATTTTCTGCTTCTTTATGATTCAGTGTTGGTAGGTGTAAGTTTCTAGGAATTTATCAATTTTGTGGAGGCAATTTAATATATTGGTGTAGTATTGTTAATAGTAGCATATTACTAACATTTGTAATTCTGTAGTATCAATTGCAATGCCTTTTCTTTCATTTTAAATATTATTTATTTGAGGTCTTTCTCTTTTCTGTTAGTCTAGCTAAGAGTTTGCTGATTTTATCTATTTAAAATATCAACTCAGTTTTGTTGATCTTTTTTATTGTCATTATTTTATTTCTGCTTTATTCATCACCATTTCCTTCCTTCTGCTATTTTGAGGACTAGCTTATTTTCCTTTGCTAGTTCATTAAGGTCTAAAGTTAGGTTGTTCATTTGAGGTATCTTTTTTCTTAGTATAGGCATTTATTCCTATTAATTTTTTTCTCTTAGAACTGCCTTTGCTGCATTCCTTGAGCATTGGCAGATTTTAGTTTCATTTCTGTTTTTCTTAACATATTTTAAAAATTTCCCTTTTGATTTCTCTTTGACCTATTGGTTGTTAAGAAATATGTTGTTTGATTTCCTCATATTCGTGATTTTTCCAAACTTCCTTCTGTTGTTGATTTCTAGTTTATAGTATTCTGTTTGTAAAAGATACATTATATAGTTTCAAATTTTGTAAATTTGAGAGGAATGTGTACATTGTTGCTGTTTCAAGAAATGTTCTTTACATGATTGTTAGGCCCATTTATTTTTATTTTTTTATTTTTATTTTTATTATACTTTAAGTTCTAGGATACATGTGGATAACATGCAGGTTTGTTACATATGCATACCTGTGCCATGTTAGCGTGCTGCACCCATCAACTCGTCAGCACCCATCAACTCGTCATTTACATCAGGTATAACTCTCAATGCAATCCCTCCCCCATCCCCCCTCCCCATCATAGGCCCTGGTGTATGATGTTCCCCTTCCTGAGTCCAAGCGATCTCATTGTTCCGTTCCCACCTACGAGTGAGAACATGCGGTATTTGGTTTTCTGTTCTTGCCATAGTTTGCTGAGAATGATGGTTCCCAGCTGCATCCATGCCCCTACAAAGGACACAAACTCATCCTTTTTTATGGCTTCATAGTATTCCATGGTGTATATGTGCCACATTTTCTTAATCCAGTCTGTCACTGATGGACATTTGGATTGATTCCAAGTCTTTGCTATTGTGAATAGTGCTGCAATAAACATACGTGTGCATGTGTCTTTATAACAGCATGATTTATAATCCTTTGGGTATACACCCAGTAATGGGATGGCTGGGTCATATGGTACTTCTAGTTCTAGATCCTTGAGGAATCGCCATACTGTTTTCCATAATGGTTGAACCAGTTTAATATCCCACCAACTGTGTAAAACTGTTCCTATTTCTCCACATCCTCTCCAGCACCTGTTGTTTCCTGACTTTTTAATGATCGCCATTCTAACTGGTATGAGATGGTATCTCATGGTGATTTTGATTTGTATTTCTCTGATGGCCAGTGATGATGAGCATTTTTTCATGTGTCTGTTGGCTGTATGAATGTCTTCTTTTGAGAAATGTCTGTTCATATCCTTTGCCCACTTTTTGATGGGATTGTTTGTTTTTTTCTTGTAAATTTGTTTGAGTTCTTTGTAGGTTCTGGATATTAGTCCTTTGTCAGATGAGTAGATTGCAAAAATGTTCTCCCATTCTGTAGGTTGCCTGTTCACTCTGATGGTAGTTTCTTTTGCTGTGCAGAAGCTCTTTAGTTTAATAAGATCCCATTTGTCAATTTTAGCTTTTGTTGCCATTGCTTTTGGTGCTTTAGACATGAAGTCCTTGCCCATGCCTATGTCCTGAATGGTATTACCTAGGTTTTCTTCTAGAGTTTTTATGGTATTAGGTCTAACATTTATGTCTCTTACCCATCTTGAATTAATTTTCATATAAGGAGTAAGGAAAGGATCCAGTTTCAGCTTTCTACTTATGGCTAGCC
>NC_037689.1:87083477-87140087 GCF_003255815.1 Theropithecus gelada | reverse complement strand
TCTCTGCCAGGCTTTGGTATCAGGATGATGTTGGCCTCATAAAATGAGTTAGGGAGGATTCCCTCTTTTTCTATTGATTGGAATAGTTTCAGAAGGAATGGTACCAACTCCTCCTTGTACCTCTGGTAGAATTCAGCTGTGAATCCATCTGGTCCTGGACTTTTTTTGGTTGGTAGGCTATTAATTATTGCCTCAAATTCAGAGCCTGCTATTGGTCTATTCAGGGATTCAACTTCTTCCTGGTTTAGTCTTGGAAGAGTGTAAGTGTCCAGGAAATTATCCATTTCTTCTAGATTTTCCAGTTTATTTGCATAGAGGTGTTTATAGTATTCTCTGATGGTAGTTTGTATTTCTGTGGGATCGGTGGTGATATCCCCTTTATCATTTTTAATTGCGTCGATTTGATTCTTCTCTCTTTTCTTCTTTATTAGTCTTGCTAGCGGTCTGTCAATTTTGTTGATCTTTTCAAAAAACCAACTCCTGGATTCATTGATTTTTTGGAGGGATTTTTGTGTCTCTCTCTCCTTCAGTTCTGCTCTGATCTTAGTTATTTCTTGCCTTCTGCTAGCTTTCAAATGTGTTTGCTCTTGCTTCTCTAGTTCTTTTAATTGCGATGTTAGAGTGTCAATTTTTGATCTTTCCTGCTTTCTCTTGTGGGCATTTAGTGCTATAAATTTCCCTCTACACACTGCTTTAAATGTGTCCCAGAGATTCTGGTATGTTGTATCTTTGTTCTCATTGGTTTCAAAGAACATCTTTATTTCTGCCTTCATTTCGAGATGTACCCAGTAGTCATTCAGGAGCAGGTTGTTCAGTTTCCATGTAGTTGAGCGGTTTTGATTGAGTTTCTTAGTCCTGAGTTCTAGTTTGATTGCACTGTGGTCTGAGAGACAGTTTGTTATAATTTCTGTTCTCATGCATTTGCTGAGGAGTGCTTTACTTCCAATTACGTGGTCAATTTTGGAGTAAGTACGATGTGGTGCTGAGAAGAATGTATATTCTGTTGATTTGGGGTGGAGAGTTCTATAGATGTCTATTAGGTCTGCTCGCAGCAGAGATGAGTTCAATTCCTGGATATCCTTGTTAACTTTCTGTCTCGTTGATCTGTCTAATGTTGACAGTGGAGTGTTGAAGTCTCCCATTATTATTGTATGGGAGTGTAAGTCTCTTTGTAAGTCTCTAAGGACTTGCTTTATGAATCTGGGTGCTCCTGTATTGGGTGCATATATTTTTAGGATAGTTAGCTCTTCCTGTTGAATTGATCCCTTTACCATTATGTAATGGCCTTCTTTGTCTCTTTTGATCTTTGATGGTTTAAAGTCTGTTTTATCAGAGACTAGTATTGCAACCCCCGCTTTTTTTTGTTCTCCATTTGCTTGGTAAATCTTCCTCCATCCCTTTATTTTGAGCCTATGTATGTCTCTGCGTGTGAGATGGGTCTCCTGAATACAGCAGACTGATGAGTCTTGACTCTTTATCCAGTTTCCCAGTCTGTGTCTTTTAATTGGAGCATTTAGTCCATTTACATTTAAGGTTAAGATTGTTATGTGTGAACTTGATCCTGCCATTATGATATTAACTGGTTATTTTGCTCGTTAGTTGATGCAGTTTCTTCCTAGCCTCGATGGTCTTTACATTTTGGCATGTTTTTGCAATGGCTGGTACCGGTTGTTCCTTTCCATGTTTAGTGCTTCCTTCAGGGTCTCTTGTAAGGCAGGCCTAGTGGTGACAAAATCTCTAAGTATTTGCTTATCTGTAAAGGAGTTTATTTCTCCTTCACTGATGAAACTTAGTTTGGCTGGATATGAAATTCTGGGTTTAAAATTCTTTTCTTTAAGAATGTTGAATATTGGCCCCCACTCTCTTCTGGCTTGTAGAGTTTCTGCCGAGAGATCTGCTGTGAGTCTGATGGGCTTCCCTTTGTGGGTAACCCGACCTTTCTCTCTGGCTGCCCTTAAGATTTTTTCCTTCATTTCAACTTTGGTGAATCTGGCAATGATGTGTCTTGGAGTTGCTCTTCTCGAGGAGTATCTTTGTGGCGTTCTCTGTATTTCCTGGATTTGAATGTTGTCCTGCCCTACTAGGTTGGGGAAGTTCTCCTGGATGATATCCTGAAGAGTGTTTTCCAACTTGGTTCCATTTTCCCCCTCACTTTCAGGCACCCCAATCAGACGTAGATTTGGTCTTTTTACATAATCCCATACTTCTTGCAGGCTTTGTTCATTTCTTTTTCTTCTTTTTTCTTTTGGTTTCTCTTTTCGCTTCATTTCATTCATTTGATCCTCAATCACTGATACTCTTTCTTCCAGTTGATCGAGTCGGTTACTGAAGCTTGTGCATTTGTCACGTATTTCTCGTGTCATGGTTTTCATCTCTTTCATTTCGTTTATGACCTTCTCTGCATTAATTACTCTAGCCATCAATTCTTCCACTTTTTTTTCAAGATTTTTAGTTTCTTTGCACTGGGTACGTAATTCCTCCTTTAGCTCTGAGAAATTTGATGGACTGAAGCCTTCTTCTCTCATCTCGTCAAAGTCATTCTCCGTCCATCTTTGATCCGTTGCTGGCGATGAGCTGCGCTCCTTTGCCGGGGGAGATGCGTTCTTGTTTTTTGAATTTCCAGCTTTTCTGCCCTGCTTTTTCCCCATCTTTGTGGTTTTATCTGCCTCTGGTCTTTGATGATGGTGATGTACTGATGGGGTTTTGGTGTAGGTGTCCTTCCTGTTTGATAGTTTTCCTTCTAACAGTCAGGACCCTCAGCTGTAGGTCTGTTGGAGATTGCTTGAGGTCCACTCCAGACCCTGTTTGCCTGGGTATCAGCAGCAGAGGCTGCAGAAGATAGAATATTTCTGAACAGCGAGTGTACCTGCCTGATTCTTGCTTTGGAAGCTTCCTCTCAGGGGTGTACTCCACCCTGTGAGGTGTGGGGTGTCAGACTGCCCCTAGTCGGGGATGTCTTCTAGTTAGGCTACTCAGGGGTCAGGGACCCACTTGAGCAGGCAGTCTCTCCCTTCTCAGATCTCAACCTCCGTGTTGGGAGATCCACTGCTCTCTTCAAAGCTTTCAGACAGAGTCGTTTGCGTCTGCAGAGGTTTCTGCTGTGTTTGTTATTCTTTACTGTGCCCTGTCCCCAGAGGTGGAGTCTACAGAGACAGGCAGGTTTCCTTGAGCTGCTGTGAGCTCCACCCAGTTGGAGCTTCCCAGCAGCTTTGTTTACCTACTTA
Organism: Theropithecus gelada; assembly: GCF_003255815.1. Lineage (NCBI taxonomy): Eukaryota > Metazoa > Chordata > Mammalia > Primates > Cercopithecidae > Theropithecus > Theropithecus gelada. The sequence goes on along the minus strand of NC_037689.1, from coordinate 87,136,863 downwards.
AGCCTCAGCAATGGCGGGCGCCCCTCCCCCATCCTCGCTGCTGCCTTGTGGATAGATCACAGACTGCTCTGCTAGCAATGAGGGAGGCTCCGTGGGTGTGGGACCCTCCCGGCCAGGTGTGGGATATGATCTCCTGGTGTGCCTGTTTGCTTAAAGCGCAGTATTGGGGTGGGAGTTACCCGATTTTCCAGGTGTTGTGTGTCTCAGTTCCCCTGGCTAGGAAAAGGGATTCCCTTCCCCCTTGGGCTTTCCAGGTGAGGCAATGCCTCGCCCTGCTTCAGCTCTCGCTGGTCAGGCTGCAGCAGCTGACCAGCACCGATCGTCCGGCACTCCCCAGTGTGATGAACCCAGTACCTCAGGTGAAAATGCAGAAATCACCGGTCTTGTGTGTCGCTCACGCTGGGAGTTGGAGACTGGAGCTGTTCCTATTCGGCCATCTTGCTCCGCCCCCTCAGCATCAATTTAAATGGTCATATGGCTTTGTCCTTCATTCTGTTGATACAGTGTACACGTTGATTTGCATATGTTGAGCCATCTTTGCATCCCTGAGATAAATCCCCCTTGGTTGTGATGAATGATTTTTTTGTTATGTTGTTGAATTTGGATTGTTAGCATTTTGTTGAGGACTTTTGCATCAGTATTCATCAGAGATATTGGCCTGTAGTTTTCTTTTTCTTTTCTCTTTTCTTTTCTTTCTTTTCTTTCCTTTTCTTTCTTTCTTTCTTTTTTTTTTTTTTAATGTGTCTTCCTCAGGATTGGCTATCGAGATAATACTGGCCTTGAGTGATAAGTTTGGAAGTGTTCTCTCATCCTTTATTTTTTGGAATAGTTTAAGTGGGATTGGTATTTATTTTATTTAAACATTTGATAAAATTTGGCAGTGAAGCCATCGTGTCCTGAGCCGTTATATGTTAGCAATCTTTTTGCTATGGCTTTGATCTCATTACTCGCTATGGGTCTGTTCATTGTTATTTCTTCATGGTTCAGTCTTGGCAGTTGTATTTTATGTGTCTAGCAATTTATCTATTTCCTCTAGATTTTCCAGTTTATTGACATATAGTTGCTCATAGTAGCCTCTAATGATCTTTCAAGTTTTTGCAGTATCAGTTGTGGTGTCTTGTTTTCTAACTCTAATTTATTTGAGTCTTCCATTCTCTCAGTTAGCTGTAAGAAATATTTGTTTATTTCATATATGTTTTAGGCAAACCAACTCTTTGTTTCATTGGTCTTTTTTGTTTTTCTTCATTATTAAAATTTTAAAATTTAAACATTTATTTATATCTGCTCTGATATTTATGATTAACTTTCTTCTTCTAATTTGGGATTTGTTTTGCTCTTACTTTTCTAGTCCTTTAAGATGCATCTTAAGGTTATTTATTTAGAGTTTTTCTACTTTTTGTAGGCACGTTTAGCCATCAACCTTCCTGTTAGTACTGCTTTCACTGTATTTAATAGGTTTTGGTACAATATTTTTCATTTTCATTTGTTTCAATAAATTACTCTATTTTCTTCTTAATTTCCTTATTGACCCACTAGTCATTCAGGAGCATATGATTTAATTTCCATGTGTTCTTATAGTTTCCAAAATTATTATCGTTATTGATTTTTAGTTTTATTTTATTGTGGTCAGGGAAGATGCTGGATAAAATTTTACTATTTCAAACATTTTAAATTCTTGTATTGTTACCTAACATATGGTCTATTCTTGAGAATAATCCATGTGCTGAAGAGAAAAATGTGTGTTCTGCAGCTGTTGATTGAAATGTTCTGTATATATCTATTAGGTCCATTTGGTCTATTGTGTAAATTAAGTTTGATTTTTTTGTTGTTGATTTTCTCTCTGCATCATCTGTCTAATGCTGAGAGCAGGGTGTTGAAATCTCCAGCTATTATTGTATTTAGGTATATCTTTCACTTTATCTTTAATAATATTTATCTAATAAATCTGGCTACTCCAGTGTTGGGTGCATATACATATCTACAATTGTTAAATCCTCTTGTTAAATTGACTCCTTTATCATTATATAATGACTTTTGTCTTTGTTATAACTTTTGTCTTGAAATCTATTTTGTCTGATATAAATATAGCTACTCCTGCTGTCTTTTTTTTTCCATTTGCACAGAATATCTTTTTCTATCCCTTTATTTTCAGATTATATGTGTCTTTATTGGTTAAGAGTGTTTCCTATAGGCAATATATCATTAGGTCTAGTTTGTTTTTCATCCATTCACCCAGTCTATGTAGTTTTTAATTTTTTCATTTTCACTTTCTGTGGGTTTATAGTAGGTGTACATATCTATGAGGTACATGATATATTTTTACAGGCAATGATCCATAATAATCACATCATAGAAAATTGCACGTCCATCCCCTGAAGCATTTATCCTTTATGTTACAAACAATCCAAATATACTCTCTTAGTTATTGTAAAATGTACAATTAAATTATTATTGACTATAGTCACTCTGTTGTGATATCAAATTTTAGGTCTTCTTTATTATTTCTAACTATTTTTTTTATACTCACTAACCATCTCAACCTCTCACCAACACCTGCCCCCACCATGCTGCACTTCCCTGCCTTTGGTAACCACCTTTTCACTCTTTATCTCCAGTTCAATTGTTTCAATTTTTAGATCTCACAAATAAGTAAATGCATGTAATATTTGACTTTCTGTGCCAGGCTTCTTTCATTTAACATAATGACATTCAGTTTCATCCATGTTGTTGTACAGTAGAGCACTATTCAGCTGTAAAAGAATGAGATCTACATCAAAAAAGGGGAAACATTTTAAATAAACAATCTAACAATACATCTTAAAGAACTAGAAAAGCAAGAGTAAGTTGAACCCAAAATTGTAGAATTTGGGTTCTATAAATTCTCCCTCTGTGCACAGAAGCTGCCTGAGCCCAGCATGGCTTTATTCTCTGCTGTGACAGGGCAGTAATGAGTTCACTGTAGAATGCCCCAGTCATTGTGCTCTCCCTCTGCCAAGTGCAGAGATTCTCTCTTCAGGTCACACCAGCCACTGCTCAGGGATATGGGAGCGGTTATATTGGCTATTTAAGATTGTCTTTCCCCTAAAAACAGAAATACTACTCAACCCAGCAATTCCATTATAAGGTATATACACCCCAAAATAGAAATTGTTCTATCATATAGACACATGCATATGTATGTTTATTGAAGCACTATTCACAATATCAAAGGCATGAAATCAACCTAAATATCCATCAATGTAGACTGGATTTAAAAAAATGTGGGACTGGGCACAGTGGCTTACACCTGTAAACCCAGTACTTTGGAAGGCTGAGGTGGGTGGATCACTTGAGGTCAGGAGTTCGAGATCAGCCTGGCCAACATGGTGAAACTCCGTCTCTATTAAAAATAGAAAAATTAGCCTGGTGTGGTGGTGGGTGCCTGTAGTCCCATCTACCCATCAACTCAGGAGGCTGAGGCAGGAGAATCACTTAAACCCAAGAGTCGGAAGTTGTAGTGAGCCGAGATGGCACCACTGCACTCTAGCCTGGGTAAGAGAGCGAGACTGTCAAAAAACAAACAAACAAAAAAAAAAAAACTGTGATACATATGCACCATGGAATACTCTGCAGCCATAAAAAAATAAGATTATAATATTATGTCTTTCGTGGAACTTGGATGGACCTGGAGATTATGTCCTTTGTGGAACTTGGATGGAGCTGGAGGCCATTATACTTAGCAAACTAACACAGAAACAGAAAACCAAATACCGCGTGTTCTCACTTGTAGTGGGAGCTAAATGATGAGAACACATGGACACATAGAGGGGAGCAACACACACTGTGGCCTCTCGGAGGGTGAAGTGTGGGAGGAGGGAGAGAATTAGGAAAAATAACTTAAGGATACTAGACATACTAGACTTAATACTTGGATGATAATATAATCTGCACAACAAACGCCCATGACACATTTACCTATATAACAAACCTGAACACGTATCCCTGAACTTAAAATAAAAGTTAAAAGACTGTCTTTCCTTCACTCTTCAATGCCTTTTTCAGCAATATGAAGTTAAAATCAAATACTGTGATTGATCACTTGATTTTTGGTTCTTGTGACAATGTTTTTCTGTATGTAGATATTTGTTAAAATTTGGGGTTCCAGCATGCAAGACCAATGATGTAAGCTTCTATTCCACCATCTTGTTCTGCCTCCTAGTCTGTGTCTTTTAATTGGAGAGTTTATTCCATTTATGTTCAATGTTATTATTGATAAGTTAGGACTTACTCTTTCCATCTTGTTGTTTGTTTTCTGGTTGGGTTATGGTCTTTTCTTCCTTTTTCCTCTTTTCTGTCTTTTCCTTTTTTTTCTTTTTTGATGGTGATTTTCTCTGATGATATGCTTTAATGTCTTGATTTTAATTTTTATTGTATCCATTGTATATTTTTTATTTGAGGTTACCACAAGGCTTACAAATAATATTTTATAAGCTATTATTTAAACTGATTATAACTTAACATTGATTGCATAAACAAGTAAACTAACAGATAAACAAAGAGAAAACTAATGAAATCTCTACACTTTAACTATGGTCCCTGCTTTTTTTTAGTGTCTATGTCCTGAATAGTTGTTGTAGTTATTATTTTTCATTGGTTCATATTTTTATATTTCTACTCAACATATGGGTGGTTTACACACCACAGTTACAGTGTCATAGTATTCTGTGTTTTTCTTTGTACCTACTGTTATCGGTGAGATTTGTACTTGCAGATGAGTTCTTATTGCTCATTAACAATTTTTTTTCTCAAAGTTATTGAAGAACTCCCTTTGGCATTTCTTGTGGGACAGGCCTGGTGTTTCTGAGATGCTTCAGCTTTTGTTTGTTTGGAAAAGTATTTCTCCTTCACGTTTGATGTTTATTTTCACTGGATATACTATTCTAGGAGAAAAGTTTCCTTTTCATTCAGTAGCTCAAATTTGTCACACCATTCTCTCCTAGCTGATAAAGTTAACACTAAGTCTGCTACCAGACATGTTGTAGTGTCGTTGTTTCTTTTCTTTACAGGTTTCTTTTCTCTTGCTGCTTTTATAATCCTTTATTTATTCTTTACCTTTGAGAGTTTGAAGGTTAAATGTTTTAAGGTAGTCTTCGGATTAAAGCAGCTTGGTGTTCTATGACTTTCTTGTACTTGAATATTAATATTTTTCTCTAAATTTAGGAAATATTCTGTTATCATCCCTTCTGAATAAACTTTCTATCCTGATCTCTCTCTTTCTATTTTATCTTTAAGGCCAGTATGTCTTAGATTCATCCTTTTGAGGCTGTTTTCTGGATCTTGTATGTGTGCTTCCTTCTTTTTTATTATTTTTTATTTAGTCTCTTCTGATTGTGTACTTTCATATAGCTTGTCTTCAAGCTCACTGATTCTTTCTTCTGCTATTAGAGACCCTGTTACTGTCTTCAGTATATTAATTGCGTTTTTCAACTGTAGAATTTCTGCTTGATTCTTTTTATTTCAATCCCTTTGTTACATTTATTTTATAAGATTCTGAATTATTTCTTTCGTATCTGTGATTACATTGAACTTCTTCAAAACAGATATTTTGAATTTTGTCTGAAAGATCACATATCTCTGTCTCCACAGAACTGCTGGTCATTGGTGACTCAGTTTGTCTGGTAAGGTCATGTTTTCCTAGATAGTCTTCATGCTTGTGGATGTTTGTTGGTGTCAGGGCATTGAAGAGTTAGGTATTTATTGTAGTCTTCACAGTCTGGTCTTGTTTGCACCTGTCCTTCTTTGGAAGGCTTTCCAAATACTCAAAGGTGCTTGTGTGTTTTGATCTAAGTCTTTGGTCACTCCAGCCATATCTGCATTAGTGGATACCCCAAGCCTAATAACACTGTGGCTTTTCCATTCTCATATGTGTACCATTTTGGTTGTCTTGGGTAAGATCTGGGAGAATTCCCTTGATTACCAGGCAGAGACTCTTGTTCTCTTTCCTTACGTTGCCCCAAACAAACACAATCTCTCTTTGTGCTGAGGTGCCTGGAGCTGGGAGAGGTGGCACAGACACCCTTGTAGTTACCAACACTAGGATTGTGTTGGGTTAGAGCCAAATCTAGCACATCAATGGGTCTTGCCCAAAGCCCACAGTGATCAGTGCCTGGCTACTGCCTATGTCCACTCAAGGTACAAGGGCTCTACAATCATTAGGTGGTAACTTTAGCCAGACTTCCATTCTTTTCTTCAGATCAGCAAGTTTCCTCCAGCCTCTGGTCGTTCTGAAGATGCCATCCAGAAACCACAGCCTGGAGTTGGAAATCTTAAGAATCTACTTGGTGCTGTATTCTTTTGTGGCTGAGCTGACACCCAAGCCACGACACAAAGTCCTTCCCACTTTTCCTTTCCATAGCCACCACTGCCCTGTGCCTGCAGTGAATACTGTCTGGCTACTGCTGGTAGTTACTCAAGGCCTGAGGGCTCTTCAGTCAGCTTGCAGTGAGTACTGCCAGGCCTGGGTCTCTCCTATGAGAGCAGTGTACTTGCTCTGGCCCAGGGCAGGTCCAGAATTTCTATTTAGAGGCCCAGGCCTCGAATTGTGTACCCTAGAAGCCCACTTGCTGCTCTCCCCTACTGTGGCTAAGCTGCAAGAGAAAGTCGTTTTTACTCTTCCCTCTCCTTTCCTCAAGCAGAAGTTCTCTCTTCCCATAGCTATCACACCTGGGAATGTGTTGGATCACACCTGAAGTCAGGATAGTTCTGAGTGTCACACATGACCCATGGAAAGTAAGGCCTGGCTGCCATTTCTGCTTATTCAAGGCCCAAAGGCTCTTTAGTCAGCAGGTGATGGATGCTGCCAGTATTTTGTCCTTCTCTTCAAGGCAACAGGGCCACTTCTGGCCCAGAGTATGTCTATAAATATCACCTGAGAGCTAGAACCTAGAATGGGGGCCTCTGGACTCTTCCAGATGCCCTATTTTACTGTGGTTGATGTGGTAGCCAAATTACAAGACAATGTCCTCTTTACTCACTCATCTATTCTCAAGCAGAAGGCAGGAGTATCTCCCAGAGCTGTGGGCTGTGTTACCTAGAGTTGGCGGAGGGGTGATGCAACTCATCCTTGATCACCCCAGCTGGTGTCTCACTGGGTCGTGCACACCATAAGTCCACTGGCTCTGAACCCAGCACAGCACCAGGACTTGACCAGGAATTGTAGCCCTTGTGGCTTGGACTGCCTTTTAAGTTCATTTAACCCCAGAGCACTTTAGCCTGTAGTGGTGCACTTTGCTAGCCCTCAGTTTCTGACCACTGGTATGTACAATTTGCCTCGTGCTAGGGCTATTCTAAATGTTGCCTCCATGGGATCCAGCTGAGTTCTACTTTGTGTTGCTTTCCGCTTTGACAATGCAGCACCAAGTTCGAATTCAAAGTCTCCAAATCACTGTGTTGTCCCTCCTGCAAGTGCACAGATTATCTCTCTGTGGCATGCTGCCACTACTTGGGCATGAGGGAGGGGTGTTGTATGAGATTCAAGTGTCCTCTTCTATTTTGTGTGGATAGTTTTTCAGTTCAATGTTCCTGCAGAGTGAATTATCACTGGAGGCCTCTATTCAGCCCTCTTGCTCCACCAACCCCACCTAAAAAATATCCATTCATTCATTCTTTGTCTTTTGATTGGAGAAAAGAATCCAATTACATTTAAGGTAATTATTTATAAAGACAGTTATTTTCTTTCTAAATGTGTTTTGACTATTTTTTGGATTCTTTTTTCCTTTTTTTCATTTTACGTATTTTTGGTGATTTATTGAGTTTTTTGAAAGTAAATTTGCTTTAGTGCCTTTCCCTTTATCTTTTGTATATCTACTAGAGGTTTTCTCTTTGTGTTTACCATGGGCTCACATGAAATCTCTTATAGTTATATAACAGTCTCTTTTAGCTAGTAATGTCTTCACATCAATTGCTTGCAGAAACTGTACACTTTTATTCCCCTCCATCATATTTTATACTGTTGATATCACAGCATCTTATCATGTTGGGTATTCACTAACAAATTATTGTGGCTATAACTATTTTAATAATTTTATCTTTTACATTTTGTACGAGAGTGAAAAGTGATTTATATGCCACTCTTGCAGTCTTATAGTATTCAGAATTTGACTATATATTTACCTTTATCAGGGTGTTTTATACTCCCATATATTCTCACATTGTTAACTGGTATTCTTTCACTTCAGCTCAAATAACTCTCCTTAGTATCCTTCTAAGGTAGGTCTTGTGGTGATGTACTTCCTTAGATTTTGTTTGGGAATGTCTTTATTTCTCCTTCATTTCTGAAAAAAAAACATTTTCCTGAATATACTATTCTTGGTTGCTGTATTAGTCAGGGTTCTCTAGAGAGACAGAATTAATAGGATAGATATTTACACAAAGTGGAGTTTATTAAGGAGTATTAACTCACATGATCACAAGGTGAGGTACCACAATGAGTCATCTGCAAGTTGAGGAGCAAGGAAGCCAGTCTGAGTCCCAAAGCTGAAGAACTTGGAGTCTGATATTCAAGGGTGGAAAGCATCCAGCATAAAAGAAAGACAGGCTGGGAGACCAAGCCAGTCTAGTCTTTTCACATTCTCCTGCCAGTTTTTTTTCTGGCTGTGCTGGCAGCTGATTAGATTGTGCCTACCAAGATTGATGGTGGGTCTGCCTTTCCCAGTCCACTGGCTCAAATGTTAATCTGTTTTAGCAACACCCTCACAGACACACCCAGGAACAATACTTTTCATTCTTCAATCCAATCAAGTTGACAATATTAAACATCAAAGTTGCCATTTTTTTTTCTTTTGGCACTTTAAATATTCATCCCACTCTTTCTTGGCCTGCAAAGTTTCTGTTAAGAAATTTGCTGATATCGTTATTGAGTTTACCTTGAATGCGATGAGTCTCTTTTCTGTCATTGCATTATTCATCTCCAGAATATTTTTTTGGTTCTTTTTATGTTTTCTGTTTATTAAACTTTTCATTTTATTCATGTCTTCTTTTCCCTATTTCTTTTAGGTGTTTATCTGGGTTCCCTTGCATCTCATTGAGCTTCTCAAGCAATTCATGGATCTCCATTTCTTTGAGGTTGGTGACTGTATCTTTATTAGCTTTCTTTAGTGGTGTCATATTTGCCTGATTCTTCATTATCTGTGTAGCTTTGTGTCTGTGCATTTCCAGTCTTTACTGACTGGTTTTGGCAGAGAAAGATCTTCTCCTGTTGGGTCCCCAGTCTGATGGGATTGCCTCTGAGCTTTTTTTTTTTTTTTTTTTTTTTGAGACGGAGTCTCACGCTGTCGCCCAGGCTGGAGTGCAGTGGCCGGATCTCAGCTCACTGCAAGCTCCGCCTCCCGGGTTCACGCCATTCTCCGGCCTCAGCCTCCCGAGTAGCTGGGACTACAGGCGCTGCCACCTCGCCCGGCTATTTTTTTTGTATTTCTTAGTAGAGACGGGGTTTCACCGTGTTAGCCAGGATGGTCTCGATCTCCTGACCTCGTGATCCGCCCATCTCGGCCTCCCAAAGTGCTGGGATTACAGGCTTGAGCCACCGCGCCCGGCCGCCTCTGAGCTTTTAATTGAATGGGTTTGGATTAAACTTATGTGGCTCCTGCTGAGTCCTTAGTGTAGTTCACAGTTGGTGAGCCTCTTACAACAAACTTTTGCAGACATGGATCCTAGGTGGACTGGACCGTCTCCAGGGCCTTGGTCAGTAGGGTTAGCACTGAAATAAAGGTCTTCTTCAGTATCCACGTACAATGGGCCTGTTACCAGGAAAAGAGATGGGTATGGCTTATTTTGGGTCCCTGGGAGGGCTTCTTTGTGTCTCTGAGTGGTCTCTGGGCAGAAAGTACTGGATTTTAATGGAAGCTGAGAAGGGCTGGAACTGAGTCACAGGTCCATACCAGGGTCCAAAGCCGAGACTGGGGTCTGCAGACCTGCCTCCGAGGGTGTGTGTAGGCATGTCTTCCTCCAGAATCCTGGCAGGCAGTACTGTTCTCAGAACACAAGCTGTTTGGGCTAGAGTCAAGATATAGGGCTGTGTCTGTATCCACAGCCAAGACATGAGACATAAGTTCTAATCTCAGCTGTGTCACTGCCTGCTGGTATGACCACAGAGCAGTCTCATTTTCTCTCTGTGCCTCAGTTGCCCCATCACTAATCTGAGGAGTTGGGAGAACATGTAATAATCACAATTAGTTCTTTCCTGAATTACACATGCCAACCCAGGGTATATTATAGAGCCTCCAGTGGGCTTCTCTCATGTTGCTTGTGTTGAATACAGTCAGGAGAAATGAAATAAAAAGTGCTCACAGCTTAAGCTTAAACAAAAGATAGAGTATCACCAATTAGCACTGTATGAATTCCACATCAGCTGTAGTGACACAATCCATGAGAGCTTAGGGCAGGTCAATAGTTCTAGTCTGGAGACACAGACAGCTTTTTGTTGACTGGATTCCAGAATTTGTGGCACAAAGGAAAAGCTCTGTACCTCTGGGCTTCTTCCAACTGAGAGAGATCAATCTTCCAACAGTGAAAAAAAATAAGGTCAGTAGAAGCAAAGGATGAGCAGAACAAATGAAAAGAACTCACATATACTGAGTATCTACTATGTGCGAGATTCTGTAGTAAGTTCTGATGAAAGAGAGATGAATCCATGGTTAATACTGCTTTCAAAAAGCTAACTTAATTTATTCATCAAGAACATATTCTGCTGCTACTATGCAACAGGCACCGTTCTAGGTGCTTAGGACACACCAAAATCACCCTAAGCACCTAGAACGGTGCGTGCTGCATCATAGAAGCAGTGCATAAACAAAGACCAAAACCCCTGCATTAGGAGAGCACAGATTGAATGTCATGAGGAGTTTACAGTCCTTGGTACTATAAAGGACAAGAAAAAAATTACAATCCATTATCCTTCCTTTAGGTTATAAAACATTAGTTGAGTAAATATGATTACTACTCATAAAACAAAAAATTCAAGGCAAGATATAATCAAGGATCACATTTTGTGCTAGAAATAGGTTTTCTTTTTTTGCCTAGATGGGTAAAACTTCATTAAAAATTATTTATGTGACAACGTTGAGTTAATCATATGTTTTGGTTTATGGCACTTATTATCACTGGTCCATGCAAGGCTCCACTCATGGTTTTGTTTGTTTATTTATTCTTCTATTTATTTTCCCCTTTATCTGTACCCATTCACTTAATTAATCTTTCACTGGTCTCTGTTCAAATGTCACTTCTTCAGAGAAGACTTTCCTGACTCTCGTATCTAAAATCTCACTTCCTCATCACTGTCTATCCTCTTACCCTGTTTTATTTTTCTTTACAGAACATATCACTACTTAAACTCCAATTACTTATCTCTTTCACAAGAATATAAGCTTATTGGGAGTAGGGACTTTGTATTATACAATACTGCGCAACAGTGCCCGGCACAAAATAGGTGGTCAACTAATGTTTTTAAATGAATGTATGAGTAAATGAATAAATGAATAAATAAAAAGAAGATTGATGATAACTGGGGAAGTTAAGTATTCATGGATGACTCATAAATACCTGAAGTATTGTGTATGTTAATAATTAATCCCTTGCCTTGTCTGTACTTTTATTGATATACTCCTTCAACAAATATTCATTGCCTGCTGTGACAGGCACTGTGCTAGGTACTACAGAGACCAAAACAAATAGGACAAGTTCATTATTTCCCACAAGAAGATTGCAGTCCAATAAGCAAAATGGACAGATAAGTAGATAATTATAAATATGATGTGACAAAATATTTAATTAACATATGGACAAAGTGCTATGGAATCTCAGGGAAGAAAGCAATAAATTTCAGAAGAGCCATATATGTCTTATTGGAGAAGAAGACATTACATTTCTTCTTTCAACAAAAATTTTTGGGGCACCTGCTGTTTGCCTACCCTGTGCTAGGTACCAGTGACAGAGCAGGAACAGTGACTTAGGTTCAATATGAGGAATAGCTGAGCACCAAACAAGAATGTACCTTCTAGAAGAGCTGAAAACAAGCTACAACCCAGGGCTTGCATGACTGCCAATGTGAGAGGCTTTATTCCAGGTAGTTGAACAGTCCAGCAAAAAGGACTTTTGGCAGCCACTTGGAAGGAGACATGCTCTGGAGAATGAAAACAAACAGACAGTTCAAATAAGCTCAAATTGACTCTGCTAAGTAACATTGCTTCAGCTCCCTGAAATGGAAAGGTGAGCCTAAAAGTACACTCTGTTCCAATGGTTAGGTCATTTTGGAGCCAACTTCTGAGATCCCAAAGCACAGAAAAGAGGATTCATGGAATACATTTGGAATTAAAACAATTTGAAAAACTAACAACAGAGGTTACAACAGCACATTTCAAAGTGTTGTGGTAAAGAGTGTAAGTGTAAGTCCCCCAGCTACCCTTGAATGACCTCATTTGCCTTCAAAATTTGTAGCTACCTGGAAGCATTTGCTTTGTAGCACAACCACTATTATAAGTCACAATTGCAAATGCTCCAAATAACAGGCACTGATTTGTGATAGAGCTGCTTCCTATATGGTTATCTCTAAGTAGCACGCTCTAGAGTGACGAATTTCAAAGATTTACAGTAGAAAAACAAAGGTGGTGAATAAAGAACTTTATTTCAATGTTAAGAATTACCACAGCTACGTATTAATCATTACAAATAAAGTCAATAACATAAATCCAGGAATAATTATTTTATTTGTTCTATTAAACTCTATTTAACAAGGTTCTTGATGTCTCTGAACAATATCAGTTAAGACAACTAGTAATAAATATAAAAGTTTGATGTGATGCATCTAACACTTAGCACAAGCACTTAAAATATCCATAATAGAATATTATCACAATGCAACATGTTACATATCCTTCTGATATTTTGAATCTATCACTCATGTCCAGAGGAGTGCAGGTGCCAAACCAATGGACCTGAACCTTGGTTGTCCACTTGAGTAGACATGTACAGACTGAATTCAAAGAAAGACTGGACAAGACTCACACCTTTCTGAATAGTGGTGCACTTAGAGGATGATTAAATATAAAGTTCAGACATTCCAGGATCCTTACTTCAATGTCTGCATGAAAAACAAATTAACCATGCAGTCCAAGTTAATTCATAACTGGTTTCCAAAAGAATCCAAATTTAGTACATCACACACACATTTGCATATGAATTCTGTTTTAATTACAATTATTTGAAAACATCCTTAAGATGTATTTCAAAAATGAAACTAAAATTAAATGTCTGTGAATTTTCTGAAGCCTTTCATTAGGTAAGTTTATAGTTGCCTATTAGCTCAAAAAGTAAACAGGAAGGGCAGTAACTTTAGAGCAGTGTTTCTCAAACTGTAGTTCATAATCCATTAAAAAGGCATAAAAGTTATTTAGTGGGTGGATTGGGACCAGTTATATATATACATATATATACACATATACACACACATACATGTATATACACACACACACATATATACATATATGTATACACACAGACACACACACACGCACACACACAAATATACCAAGTAATAATGTACATTTTTTTTTTTTTTTTACTGTGGATTGCAGCCAAAAAATTTTCAAAAGTATTTCTTTAGACTCCATTTTCTTCTATGCAACAAAACTTACAAAGACCCCAATTTGTTTCTGAGGCCTAAATCCTCCAGGTTGCATCTAATACTCATTTTATTTTGGCTCTTCTCTAATAAAGTTATGTCTGGTTATTTGCTTCAAGGAGACTGGCTGGATTCCTTAATATCAGCCTTCCTGCTACACCTAACCACACACTAACCATAGTCATTTCTGTGTTTGAGGTTTTGCTTCTCTCAGCTCTCTTTCTGCATGTACCATTTACCTCTTCTGTATTTATCCAATTTCCATTCCCAGATCCAGCATAAGGGTGACTGATCCCATGAAGCCATCTCTGACCATGTATTTCTAACTGCTTGCACCAACATCTCTTTCCTCTCTTTTTAGTATAACCATGATACTTATCTTCCAAGCCATATATCTGAATACTTAAAGCATAGTAAGAATCTTAATGATATAAGAGACTTCAAAGTCTATTTGGTCTAACTTTCTATGAGGGTGGTACAGCTCAGAAAAATCTGCATCCAAATCACTTGGGGAGTGTATTCCACATACAGATTTCTTGATATTATGACCCAACCCCCGAATCAGGATTTAAAGGCTGGGGTATGGGAATCTACATGTACATCATTTAGGGAGACCCTGATGCCTAATTGAGTTTGAGAACTGAGGGTCTTTTCTGTCCTAGCACCCAGCCGAGGTACTGTTGCTTTTGCTGTTTTTCTGGGAAAAGCCTAGGGTCATTGCTTCCACTAGTCCTCATTCAATTTTTCTAGTACTGTCCAGCTGGGCAGTAGGGGTTCCCATTTTGCAGATTTGCAGAGACTAATAGCAAAATTTAGCCATAAGGCAAGAACATAACTGAGTGATAACACCTTTCCAGAACCATAGGGAGCTAACTACTGGAGCCCCCAGGACTTTGTACCTGCCTCTCTAGAATGGCCAGAGTAGCCTCCATCTATTGCTACATGTCATGAAGCTCAAAAATATTACCTTCACAATCACCAGAGATTGGGCCCATAATTTCAAATTCTGTATTTACAGCTCTGCAGATTATCAACTCTAAGCCTGAGTTTCCTCACCTGAAAAATGGAAATACTAGTGGTATCAATTTTGTGTGGTTATGTGAGAATTAAATATAGCAATGGGTAGGAAACTGGCTGTAATACAAGAGAGGCTCACTAAATGACAGTTGTCATCATTCCTATGGTCTTTCCGTCTCTAAATAACTTTTGACTGTTATTTTATCACCCAGTCTCAGCAGGAAACTCTAAGAAACAATGGGCTTTGGACTGGATTCTACGAAGGTTGATAAATTCAACTCTTGTACAACCAGTCTCAGACAGCAAAAATATCTGATGAACCCAGGACCTCTCGTAACCTAAGCAAGAATCATGCCCTTAGACCAATGAGCCAAGCTTGGCTTATATGGCAGGTGAGGATCTGTCCAATAGAAAGATTATGAATGCTACCTGATACTGAGATGTGCATCACAGAATCCCCCTAAGCCTAGGTTACATGTCCTACTTCTCTCCTGTACTTGTACAGTAAAACTTATACAGGGACTTAATATATTTTCCACAAAACATGCAGATATTTAAAGCACTGATTAACTATTTCATGAAGCTTGATATTATCCATAAATGTAAACAACCAATATCTTGATCTATGTCACTGATATCAAGTAGTATAGAGCTCAGTATAGAATCTTGTGGCACTCCACTACAGACCTCCATAAATTAATGAGTTCTTATAGAGATCAATCATTTAGTCATCCAACAGCAGGAGTGTTAGACTCATCTAATAGTCCACAAAGATGTCACAACTTTTAGTAACTTGATTTCAACAAAGTTTTAAGCAACGTCTACCTGCATGCTGTCAGTCTGGTAACCTTGTCAAAGGATAAAAGATTAACATAAGTCACTTTTCGGTAACTCTCATAAGACATTTTATTTGCATTATTTGCGTAAGCTTATGACAATGACAAACAACTTACCAGAATTGGCAAGTTTTTCATAGTATAATACTGAATCTTACCTTTTTAAAAATTCCTTTTTGGGGAGCATAAAGTTCTGTAAGTTCCTCCATATGCATAGATTCATGTAACCATCACCACAATCTAGATACAGTGCAGTTTTGATGATGCCAAATTGTTCTTTTATCCCCTCTGTAGTTATATCCGCCATCCCTAAACTCTAGCAGCCAATGATATGTTTGCTCCTGTAGTTCTGGTTTTAACAGAATATCATGTAAATACAACGATATAGTAAGTAAGTTTTTGTCTCTGGATTCTTTCTCTTAGCATAATGTATTTGCAAATACACCCATGCTGCTATATGTATCAGTAGTTGGTTCCTTTCTATTCCTAAGTAGTATCCCACGGAATCCAAGTATCACGGTTTGCTTATCCATTCAACTGTTGGTGAACATTTGGATTGTTTTCACTTTTTGATGATTTTGAATAGGGATATTATACATTATTATACATATTTGTATGTAAATTTAAGTTTTAAATTTTCTACATTAAATACTCCAAAGTAGTTGCTCTGGGTCATGTGGAAAGTACAAATTTTAAAGAAACTGCCAAACTGTCTTCCAAAGTGGTTGTGTAATTTTATATTCCCGCTACTTCACTGTTTCTTGTGAACTAGGACTGAGCTCTTGTCTCATAAATCCCACTGGTTAGAATCCAGGGGCTTCATCTATGTATGCCTCATAACCCCTAGCCCAGGCCTGGGTATAAAGCAGGTACTTGTTGAATGTCATATATAGCTATGATTTTTTTCTACCTTTCACACATGTCTTTTTAAAATTTATACTGTTTAAAGGGTCTCTTGTAACTTATAGAATAAAAGCCACATGCTTACAGGTCACATTTAAAGTCTTTCATAAGCTGGTCCTCACCTTCCTTTCCCAGCTTCATCACCATATATCATCATAGCCCATATTCCAACAATACCAGAAAACTTCAATCTATTCTTTCCACGTGGAATGTGCCCCGTGTCTTATACTACATCTACTGTGAATACTGGAAACTACATTTGCTAAGTATTTCAGGACAACCTATATACTATATCATATTATATCCCCATAATATTTTATTTTATTATCTCCATTTTACAAATTTGGAAACAAAAGTTCAGAAAAATTAAGTAACTTGCACAAGATCACTCAGCTAGTGAATTCTAGAGCCAGAAATCAAACAAAAGACTACAAGATAGAGTCCCAAATCTTTTCCCTGGCATTCAAGGTTCTTCATAACCTTTTTCCAGCCTTTGCTGAAAGGGAATGCGCTATAGAGGTTGAGAGCATGTGTTCTGTTTGGATTCAAACTTCCTGGGTTTGAATCTTGACTCTGCTACTTGCTGTCTGTGGGATCTTCAATAAGTTACTTAACTTCTGTAGGTCTCAGTTTCTGAACTGTCAATTGGGAATGATGATGTTCATAATATTAATCTGTCTCCTAGGGTTATTGTGAGGATTAAGTTAATACATGTTAAACTCAGTATTGTTTCTGACATACAGTAAGTAATGGACTAATATTAACTATTGGTATTACTTTCCATAATCACCTTCTCTCATTCCATTACTATACATTCTGTATTCTGCATTGTCCTGTTTCTGTGTATTAGTCCATGTTGTTGCCTGCATCCAATCTGTATGTATAAAAACTCAATTTGTTTTTCTCAGCACAGGTCAAATGTCACCCTCTTTGTAACCTTCTTGGATTAATTTTGATAGAAGCCAATCTTTCCTTCTCAACGCTTTCAGAGTAGTTTACACCTTTCTCATTATAGTGCTTATCAATTTCTGCCTTTGATTAACTTTTATAGGTACCTCTCTCTTCATTGACTGTTAAGTTCCAGAATGGAAATTTACACTTTTCTCTGTTGCTTACAGTGTTTAACACAATATATGGCACAGGACCTTTAAGCGCAGTGAATTGCTGTTGAATTGTAATCATCTCTTTCTTGTTATGCTCAGCAGTGGCAGCTGCAGCCTGGAATAAGCTGATTGAAGTTTCGCTCTGAAGTTAAGCCTGCCAAGCCTTTCATCGCCTCTTTGCAGACACTTTTATTTTGTGTTAATATTTTCTATATGGGTATCTTTAAACCAAAGCCCTGCAGTTGAAGGTGACTAGAATAGGCCTAGTTTAGGCAAGCCACCGTGTAATTAGTAGTTGTTTCAAACTTTTGGGTCTTCCCTTCCAGTGGAGATGGGGATAAGGAGCTCCTCTAATTTCTTGACACTGATACAGACATTGAGTCTGATGACACCAGATGCCCCCAATAAATTACACAGATCAGAGGCTCTCCAGATTTCTGCCATCTGGAGTAGCTTCCCAATTGGCCCTATTTGGTTTCATCTAGGCCCAGACACATACACTCTTAAACATAAATACAAGTATTGCTCAGCCTTCTGCTTCTGAAAAGAGTCAGTCATAAGTCTCTCAGAATGGCCAGTCCTCTGATATCTGTTGAGGTGGGGAAGGAGAGCCAGTGGGAAGTATGGATAGACAAGGCTGGGTATTAAAGGGAACCTAGACTAATGAGGATAGCCTTTTAATGTTTCCATGCCCAAAACATTGAGGATGAGTTCAGCAGGAGAACTATTATTTATTAAGTTTGTTGCATTCATTTGTTCCTCCATCTGTATTAAAAAATATATTGTCTTTGGACTCATGACATCTTAGCATATTGTCCTCCATCCCTTGTCTTTGCTATCACTTCTGTACTTTCTGGTCAATCTCTTCATTTATTGTGGACATTGGCACCTGGCTCACTGTCTTCATCGCTCCTATCATCCTGGATTACAAGTTCTAAGAGATGATCCAGCTAAAATCTGGGCTCTTGGGTCCTCTGACTTCTTCATCAGCAGTGATTTTGTTCTACATCTCTTTTCAGCCACCTTGGCTATTGTCATCACCCAGAACTACTCCACTCTTGAAATACTAAATGTAAACATCCAGTTACTATCACACATCTTTCAGCTTTCTTTTCAGTTACTCCCAGGCAAGCTCTCTGCATCATTCTTATTTAAGCAGTTAGGGTGACAAAATCTTGTTTATATCACATAATCTTGTTTATAATGTCTCCAAAGGGCAGGAGTCCCCCCCCCGCCCCCCCCCCACCAACCTTAGTCCACTCCAGTAGGAGCTCATACTACAAATAAACTTCTTCCCCAGTCTGAAAAAGAACTCCTAGGCCAAGCCACTATGGCCATGGCCTCTCAACTATTGATCATTGTAGAACTAAATATTAACCAATGATTAGGTTTAACAGCCTCAGTCTCTTGAAACTAGGGCTAGAGCGTGTGGGTATAACAGTGATCTTCCTAGAGTATTACGTGTAGGGCACTGGGGGAGAATTGTCTTTGGGGTCCTTGAATCCCCAAGCAAATGCCATTTTAAAATAAAACTTTCTCCCTTTGGTTACCAGAATGGTCTTTTAATTATTTTGAAGCCTTTAGGCCTTAAATGAAAAGCAGACCGAAACAATTTGGTTATAATGAAACAGTTTGATTGGCTCAAATACTTTATTTCAAATATAAGAGTGGCTTTTAGCAATGTAATTGAGAAGGGCTGATAAATTACTATTGTCTGGGAAACCTAGGTCTTGAATACCTGGATGCTCTTGATAACAGTTTTGACTATGCCCTGGGCCTTTCCTCCATTGAAGCCTGAAGGAACAGGATATATTTCCAGTGTCAGATATTGTTATCCCAGACAGAACCTTCAGTTGTAATTGCTTTCTATAACCAAAAAAAGACAAGACCTATCTTTCTGGAGACCGGAGGTTGCTGGAAATTATGTTCACCATTCCTTTCTACAGTCTGTCCGAATGAGAGAAGTTGTAATCCTTTTCTCCCCTCTCGTCTAGACAAGAGGATACTCTAAAATTTCCTTGTTTTACTCACTTCTGGCCAATCTGTGCTTTCTGTATAAAGGGCCATTCATTTGGAAGGGGGAAATGGTAATTTTAGTTTAACTTTTGGAACAATAAACTTGGTCATAACCAGATAAGAACGGATGTGGAAGGGGTAGAATTGGGAGCACAAGTGGAGCTACCTGAACTACGACTGGAGTGTATGAGAGGAGTCTGGGGACTACATCCACTGCCACAGTCCAAAATTCTCTTTAAAATACCATAATACAGTAGGGGATTCATTGCCCTAGCATCGTAATACCTGGGTTTTAAATCCTAACGCTACCATTTTTTAGTTGTGTACACTTGGGCAAGACATTTCATCTATCTGAGCCTCAGATTCTTCACTTGTAAAATGGGGATACTACTTGCCTTATAAAGTTATAGTCAATTCTAAATGAAATGATTAGTATAAAAGCATTTGTCTTATTCCTCCATTCAGAATACCTGTCAGGAATGTGACAGGGAATTCCACCTGATTAGCAACTTATTCAGAGGCCCAAGGGTAACAGAAACAACAGGTAGGGATGTTGAGTCTTGTTCTGTACTCTGGCTTGTAGTCTAGTCCCCTAGGGCCAGAAGAGGCAGTATTTACTCAAGAAACTATACTTGAGTGCTCTGAACCCCCGGACTGGACTAAGGCCAGTAACTAGTAACTAAAGTGTGGATTTAGGAGTCAGACCGACTGGGTTCAAATTCTGCCCTATCACTTTCTAACTACGTAACCTTGTGCAAATGGCTTAACTTCTCAGGCTTCAGTGTGTAAAATAGGGATAATAATGCAGTACATATTCAAAACACTTAATAGAACAGTGCCTCATACATTATAAGTGCTGCAGAAGTTATTCACTTTTATTACCATCATCCCAATGTTTGTTGAAATGCATTACCCACCTCTATTATTAGTTTGTGACATATACCCCCACTTGACAGGGAACTCATCCCATGCAAATAACACGTATGTGTAAACATTTCAAAGAAGACTACATGAATAAAATATGAGTGAATATCCTCTTTTTTTACCTCCAGAAATAACCACAATTTTCTTGTATAAGTTTATGATATTTGAAAATACATGTATGAGATCATACTACATATAATGTTCTATTACTTGCCTCACTAAGTTAACAAAGAATTGTGGCAGTCTTTTCTTGCAAAATCTTCTTTTTAGTTTCAAAAATTCTGAGGTCACTTATAAGATTATTGTTAATGTTTTAGTATAAGATGACTGAGAAAATACTTACATACAAAATGTCACAGTAACTGTATCACAGTCATGTTTAAAAATCTTTGAAAAATTGCAACTCCTGTATGTGTAAGACACATTTTTTTTATTTATCATAGATATGTACCTGTAGATTAAAAGAGTCCTTCCTCTAACTTTGGAATGCCAGTGGGATCTATAACCTCGAGGATAGAGCCTGTGATGCAATTAAGTTAGTACTTCCAGATCTGACAGTCTATGTCTTTATGTTGAATGGTATATATTGGTGGGTCTTGGTGGGTTTCCTTTTGCTAATCAATATCTTGAGCTAGCCTTGGGTGTCATCTAAAACGGCCTTGTTGTTCAAGAACAAGGCTTCCATGTAGGCCAGGCAGTTGGGAGGGAGAAAGAGAAGGAGGAGGAAGAAGAGAGGGTGGAAAATACAACCACCCCAGAGAACACTAGAAGACCCATCAAAGCAAATCTGCTGCCAGTGAGATGATGGAGATTTAGTCATGAGAAGGAGAAGGTGTTTGGGCACTAAAAATCATGTAGCTCTTGCTGAGGCTTGGAGAAAACATTGATAAAGGTTTTGAAACAATGCTTTACTTTCATGTTACAAATAAAAAAAAAAAGTAATGAGACAAAAATGAAAGTCACTGCTCCTATAGACTAGAAATCAAGATATACTTAGAAGTCATAAACATAATGCTCTTCTATTGAAGTCTCTGACCTTCACTCATTCTTCTATACTGAATAGAGGCTAAATACTTGCACAGCACCATCCTTAGGGAAAATCTTTGGATTCAGAGCATTAAGTTACCTTTTTGTCAGTTAGGATCCTGGCAGGAAACAAATGGCACACTCAAATTGGGAATTTGTGCTGAGTTGTAATAGAAAAATAATTACAGAAGATGCAAATAGGGTAGTGTAGTACCTTGGAACTATAATAGTAGGTGTATACCCACCATTCTAGGCCTAAAGAAGTGAAAAGAGACACAGTGAAGATGTAGCTCAGCCATGGCAAAACCCTTCCCCATAAGAGGGTAAGTGGTGGAAATAAATACCCTAACTTCACTATCTCCACCTCATCTTATCTCCTTCCAGGACACCTCAGCAGCCAAACTCAACCAGAAACTACACTCTGGTCAGTCTCCTCATGCACAGAGGAGGGTGGAACATGGATCTGGAAGGCCAAACAAAAGGTATGCAGGCAACCCTATGCCATTTTTTTTTAATTCCTAGAAAATCAGAGTTAGAGAAGCTTTTAGTGCAGGGTTTTTATATGGAGAAACTAAGGTCCACAAAGGAAAAGAGACCAGACCAGTGTCAAATACAAACCAGTGGCAGATTCAGAGAATTATTTTATCTTATTTTATAGATCCCATTTCAATCCTTTGGGTCACTTTCATGATTGATATGGTTTTTAGCAATTGCATGTTCTTTTCAAAATAAACACAACAAAATACTACAGAGATGAAGACAGTTGTTAAAGGCATGATTTACTTTATGAAATGGAGGTTTTCCTGAAAAGGAAAAAAGCCTATAAAACAAATTGTGTTTTACAACTGAATTCTACAAAGTAATTGAAGACATATTTGGATAAGCAATTAGTTTTTAGACGCCAACTTTGTAACAAAAGTAACAAGTGAGCGTGTAATAAGTGATATACAAAAATGTAATTTTAAAAGACTCAATAATAAACATAACAATACCTCAAATAAAATTCAAAATTTATTAAGAGAAATTACAGAACATAATGACTATTAGCAATATGTTTAAAACAGCTTAGTAAACTAATTTTTCCAAAACCAGAAAGCTGTTACAAATAATATGTTTAAAGGAAAATTGAATTTCCCCTTAAACATTAATACTCAAAATGTCACAAAGAACAAATACCAGAATGAAATATAAAATATCATACTGGAAACTGAACTCCCTTGGAAAGACAGCTACATATTAGAATATGTATTGTGCATGTTGAATGGACCTTTAAAGTTGGTCAATGACTCCATTTCTATCCCTAAGTAAATATGCTCTTTTAAATTAAATCTTCAAGCCTTCGCTTGTTCCTTTTGGAAATAGTTATATTCTAGGAAATTTCTTAATTCCTGTTATTTCTCATTTCAGGTAAGAACAGTTAATTATTCTGCCTGTGCTTAAACAGTACTATTTGCAAAACTCCATGGTGCCACTATCATAGTTCATTGCAATTCCCATTAAATAGATAATTTCCAGGTTAATTTGTGTTTCTCTAGGTCACACTGCAGTAGAATTTTAAGTAAGTCATTTCTCCAGTCTTCGTTCTTGCTCACGGTTTAAGGGCTTCAAACTCCCTTCATGTTTGTTATTTTTTTCAATTATTTCTTTCATGATTTTGTGCAATATAGTGACAATAAATGAGGTTTGTGCGGTTGGGAAGAAACCAAGTTAAATCCTGGTTATATCACCTATCAGCTTTTGATCTTGGCAAAATTACTTTTAATTTCTTTGGCCTCACTTTTCTAATGAATAACAAAGTAACTAACTTATACAATTGCTCGGAGGATTAAACGAGATAATACACATAAAAGCTTTCAATATAGTACCTGACACATAAGAAGTGTTTGATAAGCTATATATATATATAGTTAATAAGTTAATAAAATAGTTAATAAGCAAGATCTTTGAGTCTGTACTAGCTAATGAGGTTTATACTTTCTATGTTATGTATATTTGATGTACAAAAGCCAAGCTATATGTTAGCAGACAAGAGAAGCATACACCTTCACCCTTTGGTGTTATACTCTGTCACACTTGGTATACCATTTCTTCAGAGGTTTTTATTAAGAAATTTATCTCATATTCTTTAAAAATTGTCTTCCTCAATTATTTATAAATGAGTACATAAAGGTCTGGAGCATGGAACAAATAAAAATGACATTTATTTGCCATGCTCTATTTAGTATCATTTCTCCTATCCAGTTGAGACTCTGTTATTGAGCTAGTCTTGTCTTGTTGACCCTCTCTTCTCTTAGGATGTGTTTTTCCCAAAGGATCACTTTTTCCTTTACCTGCAGAAAACATATCCCTGGCAGGTTTATCACACTTCCTACAATGTCTTAATCTCAATGATGAACCCAAGTTCTATTGAAATTGGGATCTGTGCTACTGGAAAGACCACTAACTCTTCTTCACTATTCATCTTCCCCTTTTCCTTTTGGCAATAGAATCATCCCTAAGTTTACCTGAGTATTCAGCTAGAGGCTACATTTTCTAGTCTCCCTTGAGGTTAAGTATGTCAATGAAACTAAGTTATAACCAAAGGGCTGCAAGTAGACATAATGTATGTAACTTCTTGTTTATCTTTGTAAAGATGAACTTGCTTTCCACACAATTTATCTCACGCCTCTACCTCCATTGGTTTGAAAGAAGAGAAACTAGTTTAAGCTATTCTCATGGAGATTTGAGTCCATTTATATTCAGTAATATTATTGATAGGTAAGAACTTACTTCTACTATTTTGTTGCTTGTTTTCTGGTTGTTTTGCAACTCCTCTTTTTCTTTATTCCTTTCTTATTGTCTTCCCTTGTGGTTCGGTGATTTTTCTCTGGTAGTATGTTTTGATATGCTTTGTACTTTCAGTAAATCTATTCCAGGTTTTTGCATTGTGGTTACCATTAGGCTTACAAAACACACCATCTTATAGCTATAACAAGTTAATTTAAAGAGATGACAACTTATTTTAGATCACAAAGAGAATAAATAAAAATGGAATACAAAACTGTCTATACCTTAACGCCATTCTCCCTGGATTTTGACATCTAGTCATCTCAATTTACATATTTTTATATTACCTAGCTCTTACCAGGTTGCTGTAGTTATTATTGGTTTCAATAGATTTGTATTTTGGGCATCATACAAGAGTGATGAGTAGACTGCCCACCATAATTGCAGTATTATATTATTCTGGATTTGTCTGCATACTTAATTTTACCAGTAAGTTTTATACATTCTTTTTTTTCATGTGAGTGTGTTTTTCTTTCAGATTGAAGAACTCATTAGCATTTGTTGTAAAATGGGTCTAGTGGTGATTAATTCTCTCAACCTTTGTTTGTCTTGGAAAGTCTTTATTCTACATATTTGAAGGATAAATTTTCTGGATACAGTATTCTTGGATGCAGGCAATTTTTATTCCAGCACTTTGAAAATGTTGTTTTACTCCCTCTGGCCTGTATGGTTTTCACTGAGAAATCTGCTGACACGCAGATTGGATCTCCTTTAGATGCTATTTGCTCTTTTTATTATGCTACTGTTAAGATTATCTCTTCAGAATTAACCTTTGAGAGTTTGATTATTATAAGCCTTGCAGTACTCTTATTTGAATCAAATCTGCCTGGTGTTTTCTGATCTTCTTGTACCTGGATATTCATATCTTTCTCATGTTTTGAAAAGATTTATGTTATTTTTCGTTTGCATAAGTGCTCTACTCCTTGTTCTTGCTCAATTTCCACTTGAATATTAATAACGATTAGATTTGGTCTTTTGGGGGTAATTTTTTATGTCCTGTAGGTGATCTTCATTGCTTTTTATTCTTTTATTCTCCACTGAGCCTGTATTTTCAAATAGCCTGTCTTCAAGTTCACTGATTCTTTCCCTTGCTTGGTCCATCCTGCCGTTGACAGTCTCTAAATTTTTTTTTAGTTCAGCAAATGTATTTACCAGTTCCAAAATTTCTGTTTGATTTTTCTTTTATTATTTCAATCTCTTTGTTAAATTTCTCTGGTAAATTTCTAAACCTGCTCATCTGTTCTCACTTGGAAATCACTGAGTTTCCTTAAAACTACTATTTTAGATTCCTGGTCAGAGAGCTCACATATCATCATCTCACTAGGGTCAGTTACTGGTTCCTTGCCTTGCCCATTTGGGGAGATCATGGATCCCTGTTTTCTGGTCTTTTAAATGTATTTCTATGTCTTTGCATTGTAGAAACAATTATTTCTTCCAGTCCTCTCTTCTTGGCTTGTTTTGTTTTTTATTTGATATATTTACTTAGAGGTCCTTTACTGCTATGTCACGGCTGCTTTTCGGTTCTAGGTGTTACCTGCAGTCCAGATTCACCTCGGCTGCAGTAAATTATCTGAGCGTTGCTCTTCCTGAATAGGGGAGATCCCAAAGGGAATATCATGGCATTGTGGGAAGGTTAGCTAGGGGTTTGTGCTGAGGAGACCTGTGGGATGAACCTTCTGCAGCATGGTGCTATTGAGCAGTCACCATGATTTGGCATCTCCTTTGGCTGAATTACAGATCAGAGGTTCCAGGGCTGGGAATAGAAGTCTCACATTATCCCTTTGTCTCCACCTGTTCTTAGGAATATTTCTCTCTTTAGAGATTCACAATGCTTCCCATGGGTTAAGGCATGGAGCCCAAGATACTGGGGAAGCTGGTTGTCCACTTCAATCTCATTTTTTTCCAGTTTAGAAACAGTGAGTTTGGGGAAAATTTTATACGCATTGGTGCTGAACCTGAACTACTCACCTCTGGACAGTTACGGGAGATAAAAGCTTCTAACTTAATTAAGCCTCTGCATTTTGGAGTCTTTTTGTTTTAACAGCAACTTACTTTATTCACCCTAACAAATAGAAAACTATTCATGAAAACTATATGTAATTTTTCTGAGCATATAATGTCACACAGTGTTGTTCTTTAGTTGGGAGCATATATGTTTTATGCCCTTTATGCCTGGAGAAAGCTTACATTGCCAGTCTTAAGATAACATTTAGCAAGGGCCAGAGAAGTGGAACAGGAACGTTCTTTAGATGTCAAGGTGTTTCATGTACTAACTTTACCTCTGGAGCATTTCTTGGAAATGTATCAATTGGGACCTGAACCAGTGATTTCTTCTCTTTGGCCTGGATCTTTAATAATCAGTCAAGATTAGCCAAAAGTCTCTATCTGATGTGTGGCTGATAGACTGTCAACATAGTCATTCTACAGTAGAATGGCTTTTGGACATAATAATAGTATTTGATAATAAATTTATTGTGTGAATCCACGAAAAGAATTTAGAGCAGTATTCCTTTTATTATTCTTCTAGAGTGACTGAGGTAGCCCTGAGGCCCACAGTTTGCAAGCCTACTCCCTGAGATATCCATTGCCTGCATACATACCACTGTTCTAGCCCTCAAGTCTCACAGGAATCAGAATTGGTGGACAACACTCAAAATTGTGGGAATTTCCACTAGGTTAAGATCTGCCCTGTGTGCTCTAACCTCTTCGAATGGGATGCTGCTCCAAACCTCAAAATGGACTTTGGCTTAGGGGATGATACTAGGTGTTCTTTCATCCCTTATCAATTTTTATTGACCTAGAATATAGTGGGTCTTATGGTGTTTAGAGAGCTGATTGAGTTGATCAGCAAACTCAATCCATCAGTAATATTAGTCCCTTTAGTTTATCAGTAAACTCAACCTATCAGTAATATAAGTCCCTTTATTTACTACCTGCCTACTTACAAAAAGAATTTTAGACAGTTTACAAGAAAATATACAGATAAAATAAATATTTATTACGAGAGTAAAAGAAAGAGAATGGGATCGTGAAAAGAGAGAAGAGAGAAAGCTAATTATAGCGGAAACATTGAGATAGCTTTGAGCACCTTAACAGCTAAAGCAAATGGATAATGAGATAAGATACGGGGCATTTTACTAATGAAAAGAAGCTACCATTCCATCAGGAGAGGAAAGTTTCTCCATGCAGATTTATTTTTCTAGCCAGTCATTAGTATATGCCATTCAATATCATTATGCTGTCCTGAATAGCAGTTTTACAAGCAATGCAGAAATAATCTACACAGGCCTATTTCTTTAAGCAAGCTTGGATTTAAAAATGATTAAAGATGCAGTTAAATTATAATCAAATAAGGCATCTTATGGGGTACAGAGTACCCAGCTTTCTGGACATTTTATCTGACACAAAAAGAAGAAAAATGGCGTGTGTTAAATACCAAATATGTGCCAAGCACAGGGCTAGACAGCATTATTTATTTCTCCAGTTACCTTATAAATTGAGTATCTCCATTAAATAGCATACTCAAATGTACTACATTTATTCCTTTGTTCATTAAACATATTTATCGAGGCATGATTATGTTCCAAGTACTATTCTAGGTGTAGGAGAACAGAAGTGAAAAGAATGCTAATCCCTGGAGTCGTGTAGCTCACATTTTTAAAATGGCAGCACTGAATAGCAGGAGATGAGATTAGAAAGGTAGGCTAGGGACAGAGATGAGTAATCTTTTGCACTCAAAAATATTGAAGTATAATTTCATGGGGTTTTTAAAAAAACTTTTAGGTTCAGGGGTACAATATGCACATTTGTTATATATGTAAACTGCACTTCTTGGTGGCATGGAATACAGATTATTTCATCACCTAGGTAATAAGTATAGTATTTTATTGGTAGTTTTTGCTCCCCTCCCTCATCCCACTCTCCAGCCTTAAGTAGGCGCCAATGTCTGTTGTTCCTCTCTACATGTCTATGTGTTCTTATTGTTTAGCTCCAACTTATAAGTGAGAACATGCAGTATTTGGTTTTCTTTTCCTGGTTACTTTCTTTAGGATAATAACCTCCAGCTCCATCCACGTTGTTGCAAAAAACAAAATCTTGTTCTTTTTTATGACTGCATGGTATTCCATGGTGTATATGCACCACGTTTCCTTTATCCACTCTAACGCTGATGAACATTTAGGTTGATTCCATGTCTTTGCTATTATGAACACTGCAGCAATAAACATATGCATGCATGTGTCTTTATGGTAGAATGATTACAATTTCTTTGGGTATATACCCAATAATGGGATTGCTGGGTCAAATGGTAATTCGGTTTGAAGTTCCTTGAGGAATCACTATATTGTTTTCCATAGTGGTTGAACTAATTTACATTCCAGCCAATTGTGTGTAAGTGTTCCGTTTTCTCTGCAACCTCACCAGAATCTGTTATTTTTTGACTTTTTTATAATAGCCATTCTGACTGTTATGAGATGGTATCTCATTGTACTATTAATTTGCATTTCTCCATTGATTAGTGATGTTGCACATTTTTTCATACGCTTGTTGGTCACGTGTATTTCTTCTTTTGAAAAGCATCTATCTGTTCATGTCCTTTACCTACTTTTAAATTAGTTTTTTTTTTTTTTCCTTTTTAACTTGTTAAGTTCCTTATAGATTTCGGATATTACACCTTTGTCAAATACATAGTTTACCAATATTTTCTCCCGTTATTTGGCTGTGCAGAGACTCTTTAGTTTAATTAAGTCCGGTTCCATTTGTAAATTTTTGTTTCTGTTGCAGTTGCTTTTGGTATCTGTCGTGAAATCTTTGCCAGATCCCATGTCCAGAATGGTATTTCCTAGTTAATCTTTCAGAGATTTCATGCTTTTAGGTTTTACATTTAAGTTTTTAATCAATCTTGAGTTTATTTTATTTTATTTATTTATTTATTTTTTTTGAGACGGAGTCTGGCTCTGTCGCCCAGCCTGGAGTGCAGTGGCCGGATCTCAGCTCACTGCAACCTCCACCTCCCGGGTTCAAGCAATTCTCCTGCCTCAGTCCCCCAAGTAGCTGGATTTACAGGTGTACACCACCATGCCCTGTTTATTTTTTGTATTTTTAGTAGAGACAGGGTTTCACCATGTTGTCCAGGCTGGTTTTGAACTCCTGACTTCAAGTGATCTTGGCCCCTCGGCCTCCCAAAGTGCTAGGATTATAGGCGTGAGCCACCATGCCTGGCCTCTTGAATTCATTTTTGTGTATGGTGTAAGGAAGGGGCCTTATAAGCAGTTAGCCTTCCTTTTGGTGTGTTTAACTGAAAAAAATAGCATGTGTCTTCCTTTTACTTATGTAAAAGTAAAAGGAAGCATATGTCTTCCTTTTATGTATGTATATTAGAAAAATGTCAGAAGCTTTCTAAAACAGCTGTGAACAAACAATGTAACTAACGTGCATTGCATTTTTAAAAATAATATGACTTAGAGCAATATTTAAGGAAACAAGGGCATATGATTACGGGTTAATTTCTTTCTTCTTGTGTTAACAATTAAAACTTAATTGCTTTCAAAATGAGAGCTTTATCTTTTCATATTATAAAGACAATATTTGCCATTTTAGAAAAGAAAGAGTTGCCAGTGATTCATCCTCGTAATCCCAACATTTTAGGGGTCCAAGGAGGGCGGATCATGAGGTCAGGAGTTTGACACCAGCATGACCAACATGATGAAACTCCATCTCTACTAAAAATACAAAAATTAGCCAGGCATGGTGGTGCATGCCTGTAATCCCAGCTACTCAGGAGGCTGAGGCAGGAGAATCGCTTGAACCTGGGAGGCGGAGGTTGCAGTGAGCCAAGATCGTGCCACTGCACTCCAGCCTGGGCGATAGAGTGAGACTCCATCTCAAAGAAAAAAAAAAAAAAGGAAGTGTTAAACAACTCAGACAGATACAAAATAAAAAGTGTATGTTCTCTATAAGCCTCATTTTTACCACAAAGATAATAGTATTAATTGGTATATATCCTATCAGATACATTTTTGTGAATACAAAATGTATATAGAGAAATACAAATGTGTATTTTTATTTTTTTCACAAATTGACCATTCTATATGTACAGTTCTCTGTGAGAGCAACCGAACAAAACAATTAAACTTAAATCCTTCACTGACCACTAGGTATTTAGGAGCTCCTACTTTGTGCATCAGTGGTGCCTAGCATGTGATTGACACTAGATAGCTTTTGACTAGCCTACAGATCACAGTATTTCTTCAAATCAAAGTAAATGAAAAAAAAACTTTCAAAATATACATTTCTAAAAAAGAGGAGAACAAGTTTGGAATAAGTCGTAATCTAATGTCACAATCTTTGAAAACAATGATTCTAGAAAAACACAGAATCAGCCAACTTCAAGCAGGTATTACTCGGAAAGGTGGTAAGTGAATAATATCCTAAAAAATCTTAATAAGAAACCTGAATCTGGAGATGAAAAAACAGAGGAGTTTGTGTAGGTACAAATCCAAATCCTTTGAGAGTGGATGCTGTTCTGTTTCGTTTCCTTCTGCTTTAGTATCTCAACAAAGATATGCCATCGTCATTTTTCCTAGTAGGAGTGAAAGGTAGGGATGGAAAACAGAATAATTATAGTCACTGAGAGATATCAAAAAAGAGAAATAATAAGAGAAAACTATACAAAAAGTGAGTAGGTAAGGGATAGGATTCACAGAGAGAATAATAATTACCCCCTCCCTTCAAACCCTTCCAGTCTAATAATGCCTAGGTCAAAACGTATGGTTTTCACCTATCTTTTCCATCTACATTTTGGTGGGTATAGAACATAGTTGTTAGGGAAATGAGTTTGAACTAGAAGTAAATAACAACATGACTGACTTTGTTGTGGACAAAGGCTCCAATGTTCTACCTTGAATTAGAGAAATGGTTTAAAATCAAATGGTATCCTCATATATAGAAATAGAATACATCTTTGCCTATGGTTAGTGGACTTATGTATAAGATATATATATACACAATATTATATATTATGCATGTTATATTATATATTATATTATATTAGATATGTATCACATGATGAGAAGCAGAGTTCAAGTTCTTGAATTTAGATAAATCACAAAACCAACTGAGTTGCTCCACTCTACTTACACCTCCAGGCCACAGAAAAGAAGATGAAAGAGGCAATAGTCAATTCTTAAATAAAAGTTCTGAGGAAAAACAGACCCAGAGAAAGTGGGGAAGGAGTCAAGAATTTACCCACATTATATCTGAGCAAATATAAGATTTTCATTAAGCCACTCACTTTCAATATATGAATAATTTGAAAAAACATTTTGGCAGATGTGAAAAAATACTACAGCTATAAAGGAAGGAAGGAAGGAAGGAAGGAAGGAAGGAAGGAAGGAGATATGAAGAATTCAGTCTTTAAGAAAACAGTATAAAAACTGAAAGAAAATTATATTTTTGTTTTGAACTGCAGAAGTAATGACAGAGGATATTAATCAAATGAAGCAAAATATCAAAGACTAAATGATAAAAAAGTGACGAAAATGGAGATTACCAAGCTAATTAAAGCACCAAAACAACAACATTATAAAAGAAAGGAACAAAATAAAAACAAAACCAAAAGCACCCTCAAACGAAACAGAGAAACAGAATATACATGGCTAAATATTTAGAGGAAAAGGGGCTTAAAATAGTGAATGGGAAGTAGAAGACAAAATCATGAATAAAATTAGAGACAAGTCAGTCATGCAAGAGAGTCAACAATGAGCCACCATAAAGAAACCTGTTGACCTTAAGGTAGAACACCCGACAGAAGGAAAAGAGAAAAAAAAGACACTCAAAGACATAACAAAAATTCCCTGAACCAAAGAATTGATTCTATAGAAGAAAAGTAAAGTATATCCCAGGGGGAAAAAAAGAGACAGTCTTATAAACAACAATTCATCTTTTTATAAAATTTTGGAATTTTTATATAAAAAATGTTCTTCAGGCACTTGGGCAATAAAAAGAAGTCCAAAGGGTAAACAACTAAGGTAGAGAACTCTTCCTAAAGGTGATCATCAGAATAAATAAAGTAGTAATAATATTGAAGGTGGGAGCAAAGAAAGTAAGAAAAAGCGTAAGTGAGCTAATAAGCTCATGTTTAATGAATGGGGAAAATAAATAATGTGTACAATTCAAAAATCAAGAAAATAGGTTTATGTATGTTAGCTAAAGCTACAAATGTATCTATCAGAAGAAACAAAACATTATGAACTTCCAAAATAACTCGAACAAAAACACACAAAAAAGACAAGAAAGATAACCTACAAAACAAACGAAAAGAAAATAAAGCATTAAAAATAGAAAACAGAAAATATGATTATAAAAATAATACAAAATATGTTATATCAAATACAAAAAAGGAAAAAAAAACCTACCAGAATTACTGTCTGATTAGGATAACATAGATATTACCTGATATTAAATTCAAAAAATACATCTAAAACAAAACAACCCAGTAAAAGTCAAAGAAAGGACAAAAGACTGCTAGAGTTGTGCTTTTAATATCAGACTAGCTTGAGTTGAAGATTAAAAATTTATATCAAGCCTGTAATCCCAGCACTTTGGGAGGCTGAGAAGGGCAGATCACGAGGTCAGGAGATCGAGACCATCCTGGCTAACGCGGTGAAACCCCGTCTCTACTAAAAAATACAAAAAACTAGCCGGGCGAGGTGGCGGCGCCTGTAGTCCCAGCTACTCGGGAGGCTGAGGCAGGAGAATGGCGTGAACCCGGGAGGCGGAGCTTGCAGTGAGCTGAGATCCCGCCACTGCACTCCAGCCTGGGCGACAGAGCGAGACTCCGTCTCAAAAAAAAAAAAAAAAAAAAAAAAAAAAAAAAAAAAAAAAAAAAAAAATTTATAAAGGACACAAAAAGGGAAGTTTATAATAGTAAAGGTTGAATCCACATTAATTATTCTACTATCGTGTATCAGTATATGCCAAATATCATAACATGTAAACTATAAACCATAGGAAATGCAAGGACAAATTGGCCAAAGAAAAAAGTAGTAGGAGATTTAAACTCACTTTAGTTAGCAATGATTGAGCAAGTAAATTTTTAAACAGTCAATAATGATCAAAAGGCTCTAAGTTAATAAAATTGACATCTAAGAGATATTGAGTGCATTACCATGAGTACAGATAATAACATAATCTTATTCATTTTCAAGCTTCAAGGAGCATTTTTAAGACTAGTCCATATATTAGACAACAAAAAAAAGAGTAGATATAGTATAAACCACATTCTCTGATAAAAATGCCATAAAACTTAAAAGTAATTTTTAAATATCTCAAAATACAGAAATTAATAAATTTAAAATTAATAAACTGAAATGTATAAAATGAGTAGAATTGATAAATAACTCTACTTTTAGCATGAAGGAGTGTTGAATATTGTCAAAGGCCTTTTCTGCATCTATTGAGATAATCATGTGGATTTTGTTATTGGTTCCGTTTACGTGATGGATTGTATTTATTGATTTGCATATGTTGAACCAGCCTTGCATCCCACAGATGAAGCTGGCTTGATCATGGTGGATAAGCTATTTGATGTGCTGCTGGATTCGGTTTTGCCAGTGTTTTATTGAGGATTTTCTCATGGATGTTCATCAGGGATATTGGCCTGAAATTTTCTTTCTTTTTTTTTTTTTTGGTTGCATCTGTGCCACGTTTTGGTATGAGGATGATGCTGGTCTCATAAAACGAGTTAGGGAGGATTTCCTCTTTTTCTATTGTTTGGAAAAGTTTCATAAGGAATCATACCAGCTCCTCTTTTTTTTTTTTTTGAGACGGAGTCTCGCTCTGTCACCCAGGCTGGAGTGCAGTGGCCGGATCTCAGCTCACTGCAAGCTCCGCCTCCTGGGTTCACGCCATTCTCCTGCCTCAGCCTCCCGAGTAGCTGGGACTACAGGCGCCCGCCGCCACGCCCGGCTAAGTTTTTGTTCCAGCTCCTCTTTTTTTTATCTCTGGTAGAATTCGGTTTTGAATCCGTCTGGTCCTGGATCTTTTTTTGTCGGTAGACTATTAATTATGGCCTCAATTTCAGAACTTGTCATTGTTCTATACAGGGATTCAACTTCTTCCTGGTTTAGAATTGGGAGGGTGTATGTGTCCAGGAATTTATCCATTTCTTGTAGATCTTCTAGTTTATTTGGGTAGAGGTGTTTATAGTATTCTCTGATGTTAGTTTGTATTTCTGTGGGATCAGAGGTGCTATCCCCTTTATCATTTTGTATTCCATCTATTTGATTCTTTTCTCTTTTCTTCTTTATTAGTCTGGCTAGTGGTCTATCTATTTTGTGGGTCTTTTCAAAGAACCAACTCCTGGATTCATTGATTTTTTGAAGGGTTTTTCGTGTCTCTATCTCCTTCAGTTCTGCTCTGATCTTAGTTATTTCTTGTCTTCTGCTAGCTTTCAAATCTGTTTGCCCTTGCTTCTCTAGTTCTTTTAATTGTGATGGTAGGGTGTCAATTTTACTCCTTTCTCTTGTGAGCATTTAGTGCTATAAAATTTCCCTCTACACACTGCTTTAAATGTGTCCCAGAGATTCTGGTACGTTGTGTCTTTGTTCTCATTGGTTTCAAGGAACTTATTTATTTCTGCCTTAATTTTGTTGTTTACCCAGTAGTCATTCAGGAGCAGGTAGTTCAGTTTTCAAGTAGTTGTGCAGTTTTGAATGGGTTTCTTAATTCTGAGTTCTAATTTGATCCCTTTACCATAATATAATGCCCTTCTTTGTCTCTTTTGATCTTTGTTGGTTTAAAGTCTGTTTTATCAAAGACTAGGATTGTACACCCTGCTTTGTTTGGCTTTCTATTTGCATGGTAAATATTCCTCCATCTCTTTATTTTTAGCTTTTGTGTGCCTTTGCACATGAAATGGGTCTGCTGAATACAGCGCACCTATGGGTCTTGACTCTTTATCCAATTTGCCATTCTGTGTCTTTTAATTGAGGCATTTAGCCTGTTTACATTTAAGGTTAATATTGCTGTGTGTGAATTTGATCCTGTCATTATGATACTAGCTGGTTATTTTGCCCATTAGTTGATGCAGTTTCTTCATAGTGCCAACGGTCTTTACCATTTGGTGTGTTTTTGCAGTGGCTAGTATTAGTTGTTCTTTTCCGTGTTTAGTGCTTCCTTCAAAAACTCTTGTAAGGCAGGCCAGGTGGTGACAAAATCTTTCAGTATTTGCTTGTGTGTAAAGGATTTTATTTCTCCTTCACTTATGAAGCTTAGTTTGGCTGGATATGAAATTCTGGGTTACAAAGTCTTGTCTTTAAGAATGTTGAATATTGGCCCCCACTCTCTTCTGGCTTGTGGGGTTTCTGCAGAGAGATCTGCTGTTAGTCTGATGGGCTTCCCTTTGTGGGTAACTCGATCTTTCTCTCTGGCTGGCGTTTACATTATTTCCTTCTTTTCCACCTTGGTGAATCTGACGATTATGTGTCTTGGGATTGCTCTTCTCGAGGAGTATCTTTGTGGTGCTCTCTGTATTTCCTGAATTTGAATATTGGCCTGTCTAGCTAGGTTGGGGAAGTTCTCCCAGATAATGTGTTTTCCAACTTGGTTCCATTCTCCCCACCACTTTCAGGTACACCAACCAAACGTAGATTTGGTCTTTTCACATAGTCCCGTATTTCCTGGAGGCTTTATTTGTTTCTTTTCACTCTTTTTCTGTAATCTTGTCTTCTCATTTTATTTCATTGAGTTGATCTTCAGCCTCTGAAATCCTTTATTCTGATTTATCGATTTAGCTTTTGATACTTGTGTATGCTTTATGAAGTTCCTTGTGCTGCATTTTTCAGCTCCATCCAGTCATTTATGTTCTTCTCTAAACTAGTTATTTTAGGTACTAATTCTTCTAAACTTTTTTCGAGGTTCTTAGCTTCCTTGCATTGGATTAGAATATGCTCCTTTAGCTCAGAGGATTTTGTTATTACCCACCTTCTGAATCCTACTTCTGTCAATTCATCAAACTCATTCTCCATCTAGTTTTGTTCCCTTACTGGTGAGGAGTTGTGATCCTTTGGAGGAGAAGAGGCTTCTTGTGCTTGTTTCTCCCCATCTTCATGAATTTATCTACCTTTGGTCTTTAATGTTGGTGACCTTCAGATGGAGTCTCTGAGTGGACGTCCTTTTTCTTGATGTTGATGCTATTTCTTTCTGTTTGTTAGTTTTCCTTCTAACAGTCAGGTCCCTCTGCTGAAGGTCTGCTGGAGTTTGCTGGAGGTCCACTCCAGACTCTGCCTGGAATCACCAATGCAGGCAGCAGAACAGCAAAGAGTCTCGCCTTTTCTTTCCTCTGGAAGCTTTGTCCCAGAGGGGCACCTGCCAGATGCCAGCCAGAGCTCTCCTGTATGAGGTGTCTGTCGGCCCCTACTGGGAGGTGTCTCCAAGTCAGGAGACACGGGGGTCAGGGACCCACTTAAGGAGGCAGTCGGACCATTAGCAGAGCTCGAACGCTGTGCTGGGAGATCCACTGCTCTCTTCAGAGACATCAGCCAGGGACGTTTAAGTCTGCTGAAGCTGTGTCCACAGCCACCCTTCCTCAAGGTGCTCAGTGCCAGGGAGATGGGAGTTTTATCTATAAGCCCCAGACTGGGGCTGTTGTCTTTTTTTTTTTTTTTCCCCCCCAGAGATCCCCTGCCCAGAGATTAGGAATCTAAGGAGGCAGTCTGGGCACAGTGACCTTGCTGAGCTGTGGTGGGCTCCACCCAGTTAGAACTTCTTGGTGGCTTTGTTTACACTGTGATGGTAAAACCATCTACTCAAGCCTCAGCAATGGCGGACGCCCCTCTCCCCACCAAGCTCCAGCACCTGAGGTCGACCTCAGACTGCTGTGCTGGCAGCGAGAACTTCAAGCCAGTGGATCTTAGCTTGCTGGGCTCCATGGGAGTGGGACCACTGAGCCAGACCACTTGGCTCCCTGGCTTTGGCCCCTTTTCCGGGGGAGTGAACAGTTCTGTCTTGCTCGTGTTCCAGGTGCCACTGGTGTATGAAAAAAAAAACAAAAAAAAAAACAAAAAAAAAAACAAAACAAACAAACAAACAAACAAAAAAACTCCTGCAGCTAGCTTGATGACTGCCCAAATGGTTGCCCAGTTTTGTGCTTGAAACCCAGGGCCCTGGTGGTTTAGGCACCAGAGGGAATCTCCTGGTCTGCAGGTTGTGAACACCATGGGAAAAGCGTAGTATCTGGGCTAGAGTGCACCGTTCCTCATGTCACAGTCCCTTGGCTTCCCTTGGCTGGGGAGGGAGTTCCTTGACCCCTTGAACTTCCCAGGTGAGACAACACCCCACCCTGCTTTGGCTCACCCTCCATGGGCTGCCCCCACTTTCCAACCAGTCCCAATGAAATGAAATGGGTACCTCAGTTGGAAATACAGAAATCACCTGCCTTCTGCATCAATCTCGCTGGGAGCTGCAGACCGGAGCTGTTCCTATTCTGCCATCTTGCCAGCAATCTTCAGATTTATTTTCAACCTGTGAGTAGAATTATTGTGATTTATTTTCTACCTGTGAGTAGAATTATTTTCTACCTGTGAGTAGAATTATTTTATCATATGGTAGTGCTATATTTAGTTCACTTTTCAATTCACTTTTATTTTTTTGTGTAGGTACATAGTAGGTGTATATATTTGTGAGGTACAATCAATGTTTTGATACAAGCCTGCAATGCGAAATAAGCGCATCATGAAGAATGGGGTATTGATCTCCTCAAGCATTTATCATTTTAGTTATAAAAAATCCAGTTACACTCTTTAAGTTATTTTATGATATATTATTAGCTTGTTATTGACTATAGTCACCCTGTTATACTATCAAACAGCTTGTCTTATTTATTGTTTCTATTTCTTATACCCACTAACCATCCCCATTTTCCCCCAGCCTCCCACTTCTATTTCCATCCTCTAGTAATCATCTTTTTACTGTCTATGTCCATGAGTTCAACCGTTTTGATTTTTAGATTCCACAAACAAGTGGAAATATGTTATGTTTGTCTTTCTGTGCCTTGCATATTTCACTTCACATAACAATCTCCAGTTCTATTCATGTTGTGGCAAATGATTTGATCGCATTCATATTTATGGCAGAATAGTACTCCATTGTGCATATGTGCCACAATTTCTTTATCTATTCATCTGTTGATGGACACTTAGGTGGCTTCCAAACCTAAACGATTGTATATCATGCTGCAACAAACATAGAAGTGAAGATATCTCTTCAATATACCAATTTTCTTTCTTTTGGGTATATACCCAGCAGTGGGATTGTTGGATCCTATGGTCGTTCAATTTTTCGTTTTGTGAGAAACATCCAAACTGTTCTCTATAGTGATTGTACTAATTTACATTCCCACCAATAGTTTAGGAACATTCCCTTTTCTCTCCATCCTCACCAGCATTTGTTATTCCTTATCATTTTGATGTAAGTCATTTTAACTGGAATGATATAATATCTCACTGTAGTTTTCATTTGCACTTCTCCGGTGATAAATGATGTTGAACATCTTTTCTTATGCCTGTTTTCATTTGTATGTCTTCTTTAGAGACATGTCTATTCAAATCTTTTGCCAATTTTGTTGATTGGATTATTAGATTTTTTCCTATAGACTTGTTCGAGCTCCTTATATTTTCTGGTTATTAATCCCTTGTTAGATTGGTATTTTGCAAATACATTCTCCCATTCTGTGGGTCATCTCTTCACTTTGTTTATTGTATACATTGATGTACAGAAACTTTTTAAGTTGATAAGATCCCATTCGTCCATTTGATCTTACATTGCCTGTGCTTCTGGTGTGTTGCTCAAAAAATTATTGTCCACTCCAATGTCATGGAGAGTTACCCCAAAGTCCTCTGGTAGTATGTTCATAGTATGAGGCCTTAGGTTTAAATTTTTTATCTGTTTTAATTTTATTTTTCTCTATGGTGAGATATAGGGATGTAGTTTCATTCTTCTCCGTATGGATATCCAGTTTCCCCAACACCATTTATTGAAGAGACTCTCTTGCCTCGGTGTATGTTCTTGGCAACTTTGTCAAAAAGGAGTTCACTGTAGGTGTGTGGATTTGTTTCTGGATTCTCTATTTTGTTCCATTGGTCTATTTGTCTGTTTTAATGCCAGTACCATGCTGTTTTGATTATTACAGCTCTGTAGCATAATTTGAACTCAGGTAATGTGATTCCTCCAGTTTTATTCTTTTTACTCAGGTTATTTTTGGTTAGTGTATTTTATTGTTCCATATAAATTTTAAGATTGATTTTTCTATTTCTGTAAAGAATGTCATTGGGATTTTGATAGAAATTGCATTGAATCTGAAGACTGCTTTAGGTAGTATAGGCATTTTCATATTTTTTATTCTTTCAACTCAAGAACGTGAAATATTTTAACATTTTTTGGTATCCTCTTCAATCTCCTTCATCAGTGTTTTGTAGATTTATTTTTTGTGGAGTCTTTAGGATTTTAAAAAGCTATGAGATTATATCATCTGCAAAAAAGGATGATTTGGCTTCTTCCTTTTTAATTTGGATCCGCTTTATGTTTTCTTTGGTCTAATTACACTAGCTAGGACTTCAAGCAATATGTTAAAAAAAATGATGACAGTGGGCATCCTTGTCATGTTCCAGATCTTAGAGGAAATGCTTTCAGTTCTTCCTCATGTAGTATGACACTAGTTGCATATCTGTTATATATGGCTTTTATTATGTTGAGGTATGTTACTTCTATTTCAAGTTTTTTGAAAGTTTTTATTATGAAGGTATCTTGAGTTTTATTAAAAGGTTTTCCAACATCAATTGAAATAATAATATCATTTTAATTCTTTATCCTGTTGATATGATGTATCACATTGATTGATTTGCATAAGTTGAACCACCCTTGCATCACAGGAATAAATCAAACTTGGTCCCAATGGGTGATCTTTGTGATGTATGTTTGAATTTTGTTTGCTAGGATTTTGTTGAGGATTTTTGCATCAATATTCATTAGAGACATTGGCCTGTATTTTTTTTTTAATATGTCTTTCATTTTGTTATCAGGGTAATGCTGAAGTGATAGAATGAGTTTGGAAGTATTCCCTTTTCCTTTATTTTTCAGAATAATTTTAGTAGAATTTGTATTAGTTCATCTTTAAGTGTTTGGTAGAATCAGCAATGAAGCCATCAGGTCCCAGGTTTTTCTTTACTGGGAAAGTTATTACAGCTTCAATCCCATTACTTGTTATTGGTCTGTTCAGGTTTTGGATTTCTTCTTGGTTCAATCTTGGTAGGTTGTATGTATCTAGAAATTTATCCATTACTTCTAGATTTTGTAATTCATTGGCATATAGATGCTCATAGTAGCTACTAATTCTCTTTTAAATTTCTCTAGTATTAGTTGTTATGTCTCCTTTTTCATTTCTGATTTTATTTATTTGAATCTCCTCTCTTTTTTCTGAGTCTGGCTATAGCTTTGTCAATTTTGTTTAACTTATTAAAAAAGCTTATTGTTTCAATGTTCTTTGTGTTTTCTTTTTTAATTTCAATTTCTTTTATTTCAGCTCTGATTTTTATTATTTCCTTTATTTGCACTGTCTTGGGGTTTAGTTTGGTCTTGTTTTTCCAGTTATTTAAGATGCATCAGTAGATTGTTCATTTGCAGTTTTTCCCCTTTTTTGATGTAATCACTTATAGCTATAACCTTCCCTCATAGTACTGCTTTTGTGGTATCCCATAGTTCTGGGTACACAGTATTTCCATTATCATTTGTTTCAAGAAATTTTTCAATGTTCTTCTAAATTTCTGCATTGACTTACTGGTCATTTAAGAGCATATTGTATAGTTTCCATGTATTTGTATAGTTTCCAAAATTCATCTTGTTATTCATTTCTAGTTTTTTCCATTGTGATTATATAAGGTGCTTGATATTATTTCAATTTTTTGAATATTTTAATTCTTAATTTTTAACTAATATATGGTCTATGCTTGAGAATAATTAATGTTCTGAGAAAAAAAATGTGTATTTTGCAGTTCTTAGATAAAATGTTCAAAACACATCTATTAGATGAATTTGGTCCATAGTGCAGATTAAGTCTGATGTTTCTTTGTTGACTTACTGTCTAGAAGATCTGTCTAAGTTGAAAGTGAATTGTTGAGGTGTCAGCTTTTGTTGTATTGGGTTTATCTCTCTCTTTATCTCTAATAACATTTCCTTTTGACATCTGGTTGCTCCAGTATTGAGTGCAATATATTTAAAATTATTGGGGAGGAGTGGCCAAAGTGGCTGATTAGAAGCAGCTAGGGTGAGTGATTCTAACAAAGAGGAATGAAAGAGGAGAGTAAATACAACACCTTCAACT
This sequence comes from Theropithecus gelada, assembly GCF_003255815.1. Classification (NCBI taxonomy): domain Eukaryota; kingdom Metazoa; phylum Chordata; class Mammalia; order Primates; family Cercopithecidae; genus Theropithecus; species Theropithecus gelada. The sequence goes on along the minus strand of NC_037689.1, from coordinate 87,095,184 downwards.
GAAACATCCAGATACTCACATTGGGACTAATCAAGGAAAGAACTCAACCTGGTGAGAATGTAGAAAAAGCAAGGAAGGATGATAGCCTACCTGGGAGCAACATGGAACCAAGGGAATCTCCTGTACCCAGGGAAGCAGTGAGTAAATGTGTGCTCTCCAGAGCCCATGCTTCTCCCATGAATCTTTGAAACCCTTGTTCAGGAGGTCCCCTTGTGAACCTACTCCATCGGGGCCTGCAGCCTGACACTCAGAGCTATGTGGAGAGCTCTGCTCTTAGCAGAGCAGCCACTCAGGCACACGTGGAGATGTGGGAGCATCAGAAACTCTGATTCTGGGCTTCCCAGCATAACTAACGGCAACTCTGGCCAACCAAAAATTAGTCCTCTGTTCACACCCCTATCACAGAGGCTGAACACAGGTGGCCAAGCCACAGTCTCTAGGCCCCACCTCCACAGCACCTCATAGGATATAACCCACTTACTTGAAATTCCAACCAGCCACTGGCAGCAGTGTTGTGCTTACCTGGGATAGAGAATATAGGAGGAGAGGCAGGCCACCATCTTTGCTGTTTGGGCAACTCAGCCATTCTAGTAGGTGGATGTTGGAGAGTTCAAACTTATCAGGGGTGGAATGGATCCCCCAGCAGAGCACAGCTGCTCTACCTAAACGTGGCCAGATTGTTTCTTAAAGTGGGCCCCCAATCTGTTCCTCCTTTCAGGGTGGGACCTTCTAGCCTGGGCCTCCAGCCACCCCCACCAGTGTTCTCTGGCCAACAGAGACTTGAATTCTCCCTGAGACAGAGTTCCCAAAGGGAGAAATTAACTGCCAATATTTGTTGTTTGGGTGACTTAGTCATTTCAGCTTGTGGGCTTTAGAGAGTCCAGGCCAATTGAGGTAGAATCAGGACCCCAGCACAGCACGTGGCTCCACAAACACATGGCCAGACTACTCCTTTAAGTGGGCCCTCAATCGCATTACTACTAAATGAACAGACACTTACATCTCAGGTCTCCAGCCACCTCCTACAGGTGTGTGCAGGCTGGCCACAAGTCCACACAACCCTGGGATGGAACTCTCATAGGAAGGTGCAGGTACTGGAAAATCCAAGGTGACTAGGAACGGGAGCAGACACCCAGCAAACCACAGCAGCCCTACAAAAACATGGCCAGACTAGTTTTAAAAAATTTACAGTTCAGCAACCTCAAGAATTGAAGGTAGACAAGCCCACAAAGACAAGAAAGAATCAGTGCAAGAACACTGAAAACTCAAATAGCCAGAGTGCCCTCTTTTCTCCAAATAACCACATCACCTCTCCAGCGAGAGTGTGGAACCAGGCTGAGGCTGAGATAGCTGAAATTACAGAAGTAGAATTAAGAATATGGATAGGAATGAACATTACTGAGCTAAAGGACTGCATTATAATCTAAAGCAAGGGAGCTAAAAGCTATAAGAAAACATTGCAGGAGCTGGGTCATATGGTACATCTAGTTCTAGATCCTTGAGGAATCGCCATACTGTTTTCCATAATGGTTGAACTAGTTTACAATCCCACCAACAGTGTAAAAGTGTTCCTATTTCTCCACATCCTCTCCAGCACCTGTTGTTTCCTGACTTTTTAATGATCGCCATTTTAACTGGTGTGAGATGGTATCTCATTGTGGTTTTGATTTGCATTTCTCTGATGGCCAGTGATGATGAGCATTTTTTCATGTGTCTGTTGGCTGTATGAATGTCTTCTTTTGAGAAATGTCTGTTCATATCCTTTGCCCACTTTTTGATGGGGTTATTTGTTTTTTTCTTGTAAATTTGTTTGAGTTCTTTGTAGGTTCTGGATATTAGCCCTTTGTCAGATGAGTAGATTGCAAAAATGTTCTCCCATTCTGTAGGTTGCCTGTTCACTCTGATGGTAGTTTCTTTTGCTGTGCAGAAGCTCTTTAGTTTAATGAGATCCCATTTGTCAATTTTGGCTTTTGCTGCCGTTGCTGTTGGTGTTTTAGACATGAAGTCTTTGCCCATGCCTATGTCCTGAATGGTACTACCTAGATTTTCCTCTAGGGTTTTTATGGTATTAGGTCTAACATTTAAGTCTCTAATCCATCTTGAATTAATTTTCGTATAAGGCGTAAAGAAAGGATCCAGTTTCAGCTTTCTACTCATGGCTAGCCAATTTTCCCAGCACCATTTATTAAATAGGGAATCCTTTCCCCATTTCTTGTTTCTCTCAGGTTTGTCAAAGATCAGATGGCTGTAGATGTGTGGTATTATTTCTGAGGACTCTGTTCTGTTCCATTGGTCTATATCTCTGGGTATATACTCAAAGGATTATAAATCATGCTGCTATAAAGACACATGCACACGTATGTTTATTGCGGCACTATTCACAATAGCAAAGACTTGGAATCAACCCAAATGTCCATCAGTGACAGACTGGATTAAGAAAATGTGGCACATATACACCATGGAATACTATGCAGCCATAAAAAAGGATGAGTTTGTGTCCTTTGTAGGGACATGGATGCAGCTGGAAACCATCATTCTCAGCAAACTATCGCAAGAACAGAAAACCAAACACCACATGTTCTCACTCATAGGTGGGAACTGAACAATGAGATCACTTGGACTCGGGAAGGGGAACATCACACACCGGGGCCTATCATGGGGAGGGGGGACGGGGAGGGATTGCATTGGGAGTTATACCTGATGTAAATGACGAGTTGATGGGTGCTGACGAGTTGATGGGTGCAGCACAGCAACATGGCACAAGTATACATATGTAACAAACCTGCACGTTATCCACATGTACCCTAGAACTTAAAGTATAATAATAATAAAAAATAAATAAAAATAAATAAATAAAAAATAAAATAATGCAAAAAAAGAAAAAAAAAAAAAAACATTGCAGGAGCTGACAAACAAAATAGCCAGTATAAAGAAGAACGTAATGAACCAGAGAGAGTTGAGAAACACAGTACAAGAATTCATAATGCAATCACAAGTATTAATAGCAGAATAGACCAAGTGGAGAAAATAATTTTGGGGCTCAAACACGGGAGTTCTGAAAGAAGACAGTTAGATAAGAATAGAGTAAAATAATGAAAAGCAATAAACAAGTTCTTCGAGAAATATGGGATTATGTAAAGAGACCAAATCTATAAGTGATTGATGTACCTCAAAGAGGTAGGGAGAATGGAACCAACTTGAAAAAAAATATTTCAGGATGTCTTCCATAAGAAATTCCTCAACGTAGCTAGAGGTGCCAAGACTCACTTTCAGGAAATGCAGATAAAAGCAGAAAGATACTTCACAAGAGAATCATCTCCAAAATACATAATCATGAGATTCTCCAAGGTCAAAATGAAAGAAAAAATGTGAAAGGCAGCCAGAGAGAGACGATGGGTCACCTACAAAGAGAAGCCCACTAGACTAACAGCAGACTTCTCAGCAGAAACCCTACAAGCCAGAGGAGATTGGGGGCCAATATTCAACATACTTAAGAAATTCCAACCCAGAAAATCATATCCAGTCAAACTAAGCTTCATATGTAAAGGAGAAATAAGATCCTTTACAGACAAAAAATGCTGAGGAAATTTGTTACCACTAGAACTGCCTTACAAGAGCTTCAGAAGGAACCACTAACTATGGAAAGAACATTATCAGCCACTACAAAAACACACTGAAGTACACAAACCAGTGACACTGTAAAGCAATGACATAAGCAAGTCTGCAAAATAACCAGCTAACATCATGATGACAGGATAACATCCACAAATATCAATAATAACCTTAAACATAAATGGGCTAAATGTTCCAATTAAAAGACATGGGGTGGCAAGGTGGATAAAGAACCAAAAACAAATGGTATGGTGTCTTCAAGAGACCCATTTCACATGCAATGACACATATAGGCTTAAAATAAGGGTATGGAGAAAAATCTACCAAGTACATGGGAAAGAGCAAAAAGCAGAAGTTGCAATCTCATTTACTGACAAAACAGTCTTTAAACCAACGACGTTTTAAAAAAGACAAAGAAGGGTATTGCATAATGGTAAAGTGTTCAATTAAACAAGACAATCTTAGTATCCTAAATATATATGCACCCAACAAAGTAGCACCCAGATTCATAAAGCAAGTTTTTGGAGACTTTCAGAGAGACTTAGACTCCCACCCAATAATAGTGGGAGACTTTAACACCCCACTGACAATATTAGATATATCACTGAGACAGAAAATTAACAAAACATTCAGGACATAAACTCAGTACTGAGTCAAGTGGACCTGATAGATAGCTACAGAACTCTCCACCCAAAACCAGCAGAATACACTTCTCATCACCATATGACATGTACAGTAAAATTGATCACATAATCAGGAGTAAAACACTCCCTATCAAATGCAAAATAACTAAAATTAAAACAAACGGTCTCTTGGATATCAGCACAATCAAATTAGAAATCAAGACTGAGAAATTTGCTCAAAATCATACAATATTGCATAATCTGCTCATGTATGACATTTGGGTAAATAATGAAATTAAGGCAGAAATGAAGAAGTTATTTGAAACTAATGAGAACAAATATACAACATACTAGAATCTCTGGGACACAAGTAAGGCAGTATTGAGAGGAAAATTTATAGCATTAAATACCCACATCAAAAAGTTAGAAATATCTCAAGTTAACAACCTAACATCACAACTAAAAGAATTAAAGAACCAAAAGAAATCAAATCTCAAAGCTAGCAGAAGACAAGAAATAACCAAAATCATAGTTGAACTGAAGGAGATAGAGATGCGAAGAAACAATCAAAAGATCAATAAATTCAGGAGCTATTTTGTGAATAAATTAATAAAATAGATCATTAGCTAGACCAATAAAAATGAGAAGAGAAAAGATTCAAGCAAATGCAATCAGAAATGTTAAGGCAGATGTTATCACTTACCCCACAGGAATACAACCAACTATCAGAGAATATTAAGAACACCTCTATGCACATTAACTAGAAAATATAGAAGAAATGGATAAATTCCTGGACACATACACCCTCCCAAGACTGAATCAGGAAGAAATGGAATTCCTGAACAGACAAATAATTAGTTCTTAAATTGAGGCAGTAATAAATAGCCTACCAACCAGCAAAAGCCCAGAACGAGAGGGATTTATAGATGAATTATTCCAGATATACAAAGAAGAACTGGTACCATTTCTACTTAAACTATTCCAGAAAAATTGAGGAGAAAGAATTTCTCCCTAGCTCATTCTATGAGGCCAGAATCACCCTGACACCAAAACCTGGCAGAGGTACAACAAAAATAGAAAACTTCAGGCCAATATCCTTGAGGAGGATCAATGCAAAACTCCTCAACAAAATACTGGTGATTCAAATTCAGCAGCACATCAAAAAGCGTATCCATCATGATCAAGTAGCCTTCATTCCTGGAAACTCCCAATAAACTAGGTATTGAAGAAACATACCACAAAATAATAAGAGCCATCTATGACAGAACCACAACCAATGTTATAATTAATGGGAAAAAGCTAGAAGCATTCCCCTGAAAAATTGGCACAAGACAAGGATGTCCTCTCTAACCACTCCTATTCAAAATTGTATTGGAATTTCTGGCCAGGGCAATCAGGCAAGAGAAAGAAGCAAAAACATTCAAATAGAAAGAAAGGAAGCTAAACTATCCCTGTCTGCAGATGACATGACCCAATATTTAGTAAATTTCATAAACTCAGCCAAAAAGCTTCTTAAGCTGATAAACAACTTCAGCAAAGACTCAGAATAGAAAATCAATGTGCAAAATTTCTAGAATTCCTATACAGCAAAAATTGTCAAGCCAAGAGCCAAATCAGGAATAAACTCCCATTAACAATTGCTACAATAGGAATGAAATACCTGGGAATACAGCGAACTAGAGAGGTGAAAGATCTCTACAAGGACAACCACAAATCACTACTCAAAGAAATCAGAGATGACACAAACAAATGGAAAGACATTGCATGTTAATGAATAGGAAGAATCAATATCATTAAAATTACCTTACTTCTCAAATCAATTTATAGATTTGATGCTATTCCCAATTAAACTACCATTGAAATTCATCACAGAACCAGAAAAAAGTGATTTAAAAATGTATATGGAACCAAAAAAGAGCTCAAACGCCAAAAATAACAAATCTGGAGGCATCACACTACCTGATTTTAAACTATACTACTGGGCTACAGTAAACAAATCTGCATAGTGCTGGTAAAAAAAAAAAAAAAAAAAAAAAAAAAAAAAAAAAAAAAAACCAGAAATATAGACCAATGAAACAGAATAGGGAAGCCAGAAATAAGACTACATATCTACAAGTATCTGGACTTCAACAAATCGGACAAAAACAAGTGATGGGGAAAGGAATTCCTATTCAATAAGTGGTGCTGGGATAACTAGTTAACCATAAGCAGAAGATTGAAACTGGACCCCTTCCTTACACCATATACAAAAATTAGCGCAATGTGGATTACATACTTAAATGTAAAATCCAAAACTATAAAAACTCTGGAAACAACTAGGGAATCTTATTCATGTCATATTCATGGTCAAACTTTTTATGACAAAGACACAAAAAGCAATGGCAACAGAAGCAACAATTGACAAATGGAGTCTAATTAAACTAAAGAGCTTCTGCACAGAAAAGGAAACTATTAACAGAGTAAGCAGACAACCTACAGAATGGAAGAAAAATTTTGCAAATTATACATCTAACAAAGGTCTAATATACAGCATCCAAAAGGAACTTTAACAAATTTACAAGAAAAAAAAACCCAATTAAAAGTGGGCAAAAGACGTAAAGACACTTTTCAAAAGAAGATATACAAATGGCCAACCATTATATTTTAAAAAGTTCAACACCACTGATCATTAGAAAAGTGTAAATCAAAACCACGATGAGATACCATCTTTCACCAGTAAGAATGGCTACTATTAAATTAAAAAAAAAAAAAAGGGGGGGGGTGGAGCAAGATGGCCAAATAGGAACAGCTCCAGTCTCCAACTCCCAGCACCAGTGATACGAAGATAGGTGATTTCTGCATTTTCAACTGTGGTACTGGGTTCATCTCACTAGGGAGTGCGGGACAGTTGGTGCTGGTCAGATGCTGCAGACCGACCACGGAGAGCTGAAGCAGGGCGAGGCATCCCCTCACCTGGAAAGCACAAGGGGGAAGAGAATCCCTTTTCCTAGCCAGGGGAACTGAGACACACAACACCTGGAAAATCAGGTAACTCCCACCCCAATACTGTGCTCTACCAAGGATCTTAGCAAACGGGCACACCAGGAGATTATATCCCACACCTGGTCAGGAGGGTCCGACGCCGAGGGAGCCTCCCTCATTGCTAGCAGAGAAGTCTGCGATCTCGCGGAAAGGCAGCAGCAAGACTGGGGGAGGGGTGACCTCAATTGCTGAGGCTTAAGTAGATAAACAAAGCTGCTGGGAAGCTCAAACTGGGTGGAGCTCACAGCAGCTCAAGGAGTCCTGCCTGTCTCTGTAGACTCCACCTCTGGGGACAGGGAACAGCTAAACAACAACAACAACAACAACAAAAAAAAAAAGCAGCCGAAACTTCTGCAGATGCAAACGACTCTGTCTGACAGCTTTGAAGAGAGCAGTGGATCTCCCAACACGGAGGTTGAGATCTGAGGAGGGACAGACTGCCTGCTCAAGTGGGTCCCTGACCCCTGAGTAGCCTAACTGGGAGACATCCCCCACTAGGGGCAGACCAACACCGCACACCTCACACGGTGGAGTACACCCCTGAGAGGAAGCTTCCAAAGCAAGAATCAGACAGGTACACTCACTGTTCAGCAATATTCTATCTTCTGCAGCCTCTGCTGCTGATACCCAGGCAAACAGGGTCTGGAGTGGACCTAAAGCAATCTCCAACAGACCTACAGCTGAGGGTCCTGACTGTTAGAAGGAAAACCAACAAACAGGAAGGACACCCACACCAAAACCCCATTAGTACGTCACCATCATCAAAGACTAGAGGCAGATAAAACGACAAAGATGAGGAAAAAGCAGGGCAGAAAAGCTGGAAATTCAAAAAATAAGAGCGCATCTCCCCCTGCAAAGGAACAGAGCTCATCACCAGCAACGGATCAAAGCTGGATGGAGAATGACTTTGACGAGATGAGATTAGGCTCCAGTCCATCAAACTTCTCAGAGCTAAAGGAGTAATTACGTACCCAGTGCAAATAAACTAAAATTTTGAAAAAAGAGTGGAAGAATTGATAACTAGAATAATTAATGCAGAGAAGGCCATAAACGAACAGACAGAGATGAAAACCATGACACGAGAAATACATGACAAATATACAAGCTTCAGTAACCGACTCAATCAACTGGAAGAAAGAGTATCAGCGATTGAGGATCAAATAAATGAAATGAAGCAAGAAGAGAAATCTAAAGAAAAAAGAAGCAAAACAAATGAATAAAGCCTGCAAGAAGTATGGGATTATGTAAAAAGACCAAATCTACATCTGATTGGGGTGCCTGAAAGTGAGGGGGAAAATGGAACTCAGTTGGAAAACACTCTTCAGGATATCATCCAGGAGAACTTCCCCAACCTAGTAGGGCAGGCAAACATTCAAATCCAGGAAATACAGAGAACGCCAAAAAGATACTTCTCGAGAAGAGCAACTCCAAGACACATAATTGCCAGATTCACCAAAGTTGAAATGAAGGAAAATATCCTAAGGGCAGCCAGAGAGAAAGGTCGGGTTACCCACAAAGGGAAGCCCATCAGACTCACAGCAGATCTCTCGGCAGAAACTCTCCAAGCCAGAAGAGAGTGGGGCCCAATATTCAACATTCTTAAAGAAAAGAATTTTTAACCCAGAATTTCATATCCAGCCAAACTAAGTTTCATCAGTGAAGGAGAAATAAAATCCTTTACAGATAAACAAATGCTTAGAGATTTTGTCACCACCAGGCCTGCCTTACAAGAGACCCTGAAGGAAGCACTAAACATACAAAGGAACAACCGGTACCAGCCATTGAAAAAAACATGCCAAAATGTAAAGACCATCAAGGCTAGGAAGAAACTGCATCAACTAAAGAGCAAAATAACCAGTTAATATCATAACGGCAGGATCAAACTTACACATAACAATACTAAACTTAAATGTAAATGGACTAAATGCTCCAATTAAAAGACACAGACTGGCAAACTGGATAAAGAGTCAAGACCCATCAGTCTGCTGTATTCAGGAAACCCATCTCACATGCAGAGACATACATAGGCTCAAAATAAAGGGATGGAGGAAGATCTACCAAGAAAATGGAGAACAAAAAAAAAAAAAAAAAGCAGGGGTTGCAATGCTAGTCTCTGATAAAACAGACTTTAAACCATCAAAGATCAAAAGAGACAAAGAAGGCCATTACATAATGGTAAAGGGATCAATTCAACAGGAAGAGCTAACTATCCTAAATATATATGCACCCAATGCAGGAGCACCCAGATTCATAAAGCAAGTCCTTAGAGACTTATGAAGAGGCTTAGACTCCCATACAATAATAATGGGAGACTTCAACACCCCACTGTCAACATTAGACAGATCAACGAGACAGAAAGTTAACAAGGATATCCAGGAATTGAACTCATCTCTGCAGCAAGCAGACCTAATAGACATCTACAGAACTCTCCACCCCAAATCAACAGAATATACATTCTACTCAGCACCACATCACACTTAATCCAAAACTGACCACATAATTGGAAGTAAAGCACTCCTCAGCAAATGTACAAGAACAGAAATTATAACAAACTGTCTGTCAGACCACAGTGCAATCAAACTAGAACTCAGGACTAAGACACTCAATCAAAACCACTCACTTACATGGAAACTGAATAACCTGCTCCTGAATGACTAGTGGGTACATAATGAAATGAAGGCAGAAATAAAGATGTTCTTTGAAACCAATGAGAACAAAGATACAACATACCAGAATCTCTGGGACACATTTAAAGCAGTGTGCAGAGGGAAATTTATAGCACTAAATGCCCACAAGAGAAAGCTGGAAAGATCTAAAACTGACACTCTAACATCACAATTAAAAGAACTAGAGAAGCAAGAGCAAACACATTCAAAAGCTAGCAGAAGGCAAGAAATAACTAAGATCAGAGCAGAACTGAAGGAGAGAGAGACACAAAAAACCCTCCAAAAAATCAATGAATCCAGGAGTTGGTTTTTTGAAAAGATCAACAAAATTGATAGACCGCTAGCAAGACTAATAAAGAAGAAAAGAGAGAAGAATCAAATAGACACAAGAAAAATGATAAAGGGGATATCACCACTGACCCCACAGAAATACAAACTATCATCAGAGAATACTATAAACACTTCTACGCAAATAAACTAGAAAATCTAGAAGAAATGGATAATTTCCTGGACACTTGCAGGGGCCCTTGAAAACAGTATGCTGAGAATAGATAGGGCTCAAGGACAGTATCTCCAACTGAACTTTTAATGAACTCCCATAGGCGCCAAGAAGGCGGACAAATAAGGAAGAGCATAGAGACAAGGAACTAAGCAGAAGGTTACATCTGGGTAAAGAAAGTTTGTTTTGCATTGTGTTCTTTCTGCTGATGTGGGGTTTATGGAGTATAAATAAAGTGAGGCAGAGGCTCTGAGTGCGGCCGCCATGTATGTTTGTCCTGTGTTGTCTTGTGTGTTCATTTCTTTGTTTAGGAAACACGTGGACCCGAACAGACACTTAAACTCTCCCAAGACTAAACCAGGAAGAAGTGGAATTCCTGAATAGACCAATAGCAAGCTCCGAAATTGAGGCAATAATTAATAGCCTACCAGTGAAAAAATGTCCAGGACCAGATGGATTCACAGCTGAATTCTATCAGAGGTACAAGGAGGAGCTGGTACCATTCCTTCTGAAACTATTCCAATCAATAGAAAAAGAGAGAATCCTCCCTAACTCATTTTATGAGGCCAACATCATCCTGATACCAAAGCCTGGCAGAGACACAACAAAAAAAGAGAATTTTAGACCAATATCCCTGATGAACATCGATGAAAAAATCCTCAATAAAATACTGGCAAACTGGATCCAGCAGCACATCAAAAAGCTTATCCACCATGATCAAGTGGGCTTCATCCCTGGGATGCAAGGCTGGTTCGACATACGCAAATCAATAAACATAATCCAGCATATAAACAGAACCAAAGACAAAAACCACATGATTATCTCAACAGATGCAGAAAAGGCCTTTGACAAAATTCAACAACCCTTCATGCTAAAAACTCTCAATAAATTCAGTATTGATGGAACGTATCTCAAAATAAGAGCTATTTATGACAAACCCACAGCCAATATCATACTGAATGGGCAAAAACTGGAAAAATCCCCTTTGAAAACTGGCACAAGACAGGGATGCCCTCTCTCACCACTCCCATTCAACAGAGTGTTGGAAGTTCTGGCTAGGGCAATCAGGCAAGAGAAAGAAATCAAGGGTATTCAGTTAGGAAAAGAAGAAGTCAAATTATCCCTGTTTGCAGATGACATGATTGTATATTTAGAAAACCCCCTTGTCTCAACCGAAAATCTCCTTAAGCTGATAAGCAACTTCAGCAAAGTCTCAGGATACAAAATTAATGTGCACAAATCACAAGCATTCTTATACACCAGTAACAGACAAACAGAGAGCCAAA